>NC_090375.1:70559152-70860309 GCF_036365525.1 Heterodontus francisci
TCTCTGTTGTGAGATGTACTTGTGACAGGATCACCTGTCTTTGTTGTGTAGGTGCATGTTGTGGAACAAAAATGGGGAAAAAAAAGCAAAGGCCGGTTAACTTATGCAAAGCATGCCTATGCCTGGAATACTTAAGAAAGGGACTCCATATTGTCTAGTTTCTAAAAGGACAGAAAATTGGAGAATCTGAAATGCAGATTTAAGTAAATTTTTGGTTCTGCAACTTTATTGTGAAAGTTGTTGTGCAATACTTAATTCAGACATGTACCACAAGTTAACAGTAGACTAACTTTTTGGGGGGTGTCTAGACATCATGCTTTTGTCAGCATATTTCTGAGCTTTTAAGTCTACTACGTCTAAACTGTGGTTCCTTGATTATCTTTTTTTCTTTAGTTGGACTGTATTGTATGGTCTGTCAACCTGTGAATCTTTAAAGTATGATTCAGGTATTGTTGTATTCCTTACTGTGTAATAAAAATTTTAATATCTGTATTCACCAAAGGTTATGGTTCTTTGTGGGGAATTTGTGATACTACTTTAATATTACTCTGTTGGGTATTTTGGTAAACTGCTTTCCTAGGTTTGACACAGCCCACTTGCAGGTAAGACACAACAGATTTTAAAGGTTTCTGCATATTAATTAGTATTCTAATAAATTTGAAAGTAGAAACAAAAGTCGCCAGAGATTTCTGGTACAGGTTTTAATTAGGAATGAAGCTTTGAAGAAGATTCTTGTCCTTTTCAAGCTTTCTAGGCAGCCTTCAGAGGTTTGAATGTCACAACAATAATGACTCTCCTTTTGGGTCACGTACATGGATAATTGCACTGTGCACTGACAGTAGTGTGCTACCCATACAAAAATGAAATCACGTCAGGAGGATTCAAAACTCCTAAAGGGCTGGTCAACAACCCTTCAACATTTAAATTTTCTGTTACCTGCATTCAATTTATAGCATAATTTATATCATATAACTTGAGAAACTGGAACATTGTTAATTATTTTAATTCACGGATCAGCTAACTAGCATAACAAAGGAATTTAACAGTCTTGTGTATTCATATTTAACAAAAAAGCACCTGATTAGTTTACTACAAAATGAATAACATTGCTTCAATATTATGTTGCAGTAAAGTGTACAGTTGTTTAAAAAGATTATTGGATAACAATTTTCCACTACATTGAAATGAAAAGGTTGTCAGGAGGTTCTACCTTTTACCTGTGTTTACACAAAGACTATTTAAAAAAAATTTGTGCTACACAGGTTTCAGATATACAAGGTATGGGTAATTGAGATCCTTCCCAAATATCCCCATGAGGAGTTCCATAGCACTATATTAATTCTTTTTCCATTTTCCATGAGAGTCCAGTGTCCTTTCAGGGTAGCCAGTTCACTCCTGCTATATACACTAGTATATGGTGATGTTACTAAGCTAGATTATTATTTCGTTTTCTCTAAATTGAGTTACTGTGGAAATTCTCAACAAAGACAGTGTCCTAATACTTTCTATTCCCAGCTCCTCTTTCTGAACCAATCGTGTTATTTTTCTTTAATATGTTCATGTGGCAAAACGAAGACGACATTCATCACACAAATAACTAACAGGATGTGAAGATTCCCACCTACAGTAATTTAAGGCTAAACAAAATTGTCCATTTCTCTTTTTAAAGAACAGCTTACTAGTTTTATTTCTAATTGATAATTCAAAGAAATTACATAGTGGACATGCACATGAAGAACCATAGAACCATAAAAAAGTTACGGCACAGAAAGAGGCCATTCAGCCAATGGTGTCTGCGTCAACTCAAAAAACTATCCACCCAATCTAAACCCACCTTCCAGCACCTGGTCTCTAGCCTTGCAGGTTACAGTACTTCAGGTCCAGGTACCTCTTAAATGAGTTGAGAGTTTCTGTCTCCACCACAAATTCGGGCAGTGAATTCCAGACATTCACCACCCTCTGGGTGAAAAAGTTTTTCCTCATGTCCCCTCCAATCCTTCCACCAATCACCTTAAATCTGTCCCCGCTGGTAATAGACCTCTCCGCTAGGGGAAACAGGTCTACTCTATCTAGGCCCCTCATAATTTTGTACACCTCAAGTAAGTCACTCCTCGGCCTCCTCGGTTCTAAGGAAATCATCCCGAGCTGATCCAACCTTTCCTCATTGCTGCAATCTTCAAGCCCTAGCAACATTCCGGGTACTGCCTGTGTGGAGTTTGCAAGTTCGCCCTGTGTCTGCGTGGGTTTTTCTCCGGGTGCTCCGGTTTCCTCCCACAAGCCAAAAGACTTGCAGGTTGGTAGGTAAATTGGCCATTATAAATTGCCCCTAGTATAGGTACATGGTAGGGAAATATAGGGACAGGTGGGGATGTGGTAGGAATATGGGATTAGTGTAGGATTAGTATAAATGGGTGGTTGATGGTCGGCACAGACTCGGTGGGCCGAAGGGCCTGTTTCAGTGCTGTATCTCTAAACTAAACTAAACATTCTTGTAAATCTGCTCTGTACTCGCTCCAGAGCAATTATGTCCTTCCTGTAATGTGGTGACCAGAACTGTATGCAATACTCCAGCTATGGCCTAACCAGTGTTTTATATAGTTCCAGCATTACATCCCTGCTTTTGTATTCTATACCTCGGCCAATAAAGGAAAGCATTCCATATGCTGCCTTCACCACTCTATCTACCTGTCCTGCCACCTTCAGGGACCAGTGAGCATGCACTCCAAGGTCTTGCACTTCCTCTACCCCTCTCAATATCTTCTTGTTTATTGTGTATTCGCTCGCTTTGTTTGCCCTCCCCAAATGCAATACCTCACACTTCTCCAGACTGAATTCCATTTGACACTTTTCCGCCCACTTAACCAAACCATTGATATGATTCTGGAGTCTACAGCTATCCTCTTCACTATCAACTACACAGCCAATATTTGTGTCATTGCAAATTTCCTACTCATGCTTCCCACATTTAAGTCCAAATCATTAATAGATACCACAAACAGCAAGGGACCCAACACTGAGCCCTGTGGAACGCCAGTGGAAACCGCCTTCCATTCGAAAATACATCTGTCGACCATTACCCTTTGTTTCTTGTCTCCGAGATTTTTGGATCCAACCCGCTGCATTCTCCTGTATCCATGGGCTTTTACTTTTCTGACCAGTCTGCCATGTCGGACGTTGTCAAATTCCTTACTAAAATCCATGTAGACAACATCCACTGCACTACCCTCATCAATCCTCCTTGTTACTTCAAAAAATTCAATCAAGTTAGTAAGACACGGCCTTCCCTTAACAAGTTCATGCTGACTATCCCTGATTAATCTGTGCCTTCTAAGTGACAGTTTATCTTATCTCAGAATTGATTCTAATAATTTGACCACCAGTGAGGTCAGACTGACCAGCCCATAATTATTTGGCCTATCCATTTTAAATAATGGTACAACGTTGACAGACTGCCAATCCTCTGGTATCTCACCTGTATCTAGTGAGGTTTTGAAGATGATCCTCAGAGCATCTGCTATTTCCACCCTGGCTTCCTTTAACAGCCTGGGATACAATCCATCCGGCCCTGGTGATTTATCTACTTTCAAGGATGTCAAACCCTCTAGTACTTCCTCTCTCATTATGCTAATCGTATCTAATATTTCACACTCCTGCTCTTTATGTCTGCATCATCCCTCTACTTTGTGAAGACAGAGACAAAGTACTCATTAAGAACCCTGCCCACATCTTCTGCATCCACGCAGAAGTTATCTTGTACATGTCTGATAGGTTCTACCCTTTCCTTAGTTATCCTCTTGCTCTTAATGTACTGATAAAACATTTTTGGGTTTTCCTTGATTTTACCTGCCAATATTTTTTTCTTTTCCTCTCTTTGCTTTTATAACTTCCTTTTTTACTTCATCCCTTCACTTTCTTTACTCCTCTCAGCTTTCTAAAATATTAAGGCCTGAATTTTAATCTCGCGCTGCAAATTGCAGCGGTGCGCTTTGAAGTTGGCGGTCCACCCACGTGGAGCGGCTGACACTGAGCTCAAGCGATATTTTGCATGGGGCTCATTTAAATGGAGGGTCGGAGCAGCCGCCCCCGATGACATAAAGGGGGCAACTGCTCCATCCCTGACAACGGCGTCTGGCGCCACTGCCATTTTTAAAGGGTTTCAAGACTTTAGAAGAAATTTCCATTTTTAAAGGGAAAATGTGAAAGGTCATAAAAACCAAGCGAGGCCCCTCTTCCACCACCCCCCACCCTGCCCCCACCAATGATATAGAAAGGTTTAATTTTCCCTCTCCACCCCCCCCCCACCCCGCCCACCACCAAAAACAATGCTTTGCTGGTCCCGACCTTCCACCCCCTAACTTAAGGATCTTTGGCCTTCAGCCCCTTCCCACCATCCCCTCAGTCAATGGAATCGGTTTGCTCCGTGCTTCCCCAAACTGAAAATTACACTCCTCCCCCCTCCCCACCAGTGTCTTGCCTTGGTTCACCAAACAGGGGGCTGAAGGTGCGGGGCTTCCAGCCACCAGCCAGAATATCAGCGTGGGATGGGAGCCCAGTCCAGGTAAGTTCATTAACATGAGTTTGAATTAATTTTATTAAGTAAATGATGGCTCCACCACCTAGCGGCGGGTAGGGCCACACCGAGGCCTCACCGCCGCTGGTAAAATGAGGCGGGGCCTTCTCAGCGTAGGGGGTCGAGGTGGACTTCTCCCGAAAGAATTTTCCGGGCCCCCCTGCCACGACCCCTGATGCCGGAGGGCTAGTAAAATTCAGCCCTAAGTTTTTTGTGATTATCATAAGCTTTCTTTTTCTGCTTTATCTTACCCTGTATGCTTCTCGATAACCAGGAGGCTCTAAATTTGGGAATACCACCCTTTTTCTTTGTGGGGACATGTCTACACTGTGCCTGTAGTACCTTGCTTTTGAATGCCTCCCATTGGTTTGCCACTGATTTGCCTTCAAGCAGCTGTTTCCAGTCCACTTTCATCAGATCACCTCTTAGCTTCGTAAAATTTGCCATTCCCCAATTTAGAACTTTTACTCCTGTTCTATCTTTGTCCTTTTCCATAACAATGCTAAATCTAACCGTATTATGGTCACTATCTCCCAAATGGTCACCCACTGCTTCTTCATCCACTTGCCCAGCTTCATTTCTGAAGACTAAATCTAGAATTGTACCGTTTCTCGTTAAGCTTATTACATGCTGGCTAAAAAAGTTCTCTTGACTGGTGTTCAATAATTTTTTGCTGTCTGTGCCCTTCACACTGCTTGGGCTGAATTTTACTAGCCCTCTGGCTTCGTGGGTCATGGCGGGGGCGGGTACCCAGAAAATTTTTCCAGGAAGACCCCGCCACATTTACTGGCAGCGGCGAGGCCTCGGTACGGCCACATCACCACCGCCCCCCCACCCCTGCCACACGGCAGCGGGGCCTTTATTTTCATATGCAAATCATCTTAACATTAAATAAGAATTATTTACCTGGCAGCGATAGCCGTCCCACTCTGATATTCCGTCCATCAGCCAGAACTCCCGTGCCTTCGGAACTCATTCAGATTTCCGAGGCATGACACTGGTGGGAAGAGGGGAGGAGTGAAATTTTCAGGGCGGGTGTTGGGGGGGGGGAAACGGCAAAATCCTATGCGATTGGTGGGGGGGATGCTGGGAAGGGGTTGAAGGGTAAAGTGTCGAAAGGTCGGGGGGAAAGGTCGGAATCTAATTTTTAATATTTTTGTCTGGAAAGGGATATTCAGATATAACGTTCTCATTGGGAGGGGTGGGCTGGGAGAGAGGATTTGCACTGATAATAAAGTTTACACTTTAATATTAAACACATCACTTAAAAAATTTCAATTAGAATGCAGGGCTTAAAGCCCTTTAAAAATGGCACCGGCACCTGCGCGGTGGCGCCAGACATTGTTGCTGGGGACGGAACGGCCGCCCCCTCCATTTAAGTGAGCCCCTGCGTGAAATATCGTTGTGGCTCAGCAGCGCACAAGTTGCGCCTGCACTGCACCTTCCTTCAGGCTCGCCGCCGAGATTGGCTGCGAGCTTATAAAATTCAGCCCTTTGTATCCCAGTTGATATTAGGGTAGCTGAAATCCCCAACTATTATTGCCCTATTGTTGTTGTATTCAGAAATTTGCCGATATATTTGTTCTTCTATCTCCCTTTCACTATTTAGGGGTTTACACTACGATCCTTGGAGTGTGGCTGCCCCTTTTTTTTATTTCTGAGCTCAACCCATATGGCCTCATTTGATGATTCATTTAGCATATCATCCCTCCTCACAGCTGTAATTGATTCTTTTACCAAAAATGCTACACCCCCTCCTTTTTTATCACCCTCTCGAACCTGCCTGAAAACTCTATATCCAGGGATGTTGAGCTGCCATTTTTGCCCCTCTTTAAGCCAAGTTTCTGTTATAGCAATGATATCATGCTGCCATGTGTCTATCTGTGCCCTCAGCTCATTGGTTTTATTTGCTATACTCCTTGCATTTAAATAAATACCTTTTAACACTGCCAAATTCCTGTGCTGCACAATTTTTAACCTTTGCTTCTACTGTCTTTCAGAGTCACTTGCTAATTTTCTGCCTCCCATTCCCTGTTCTGAGTTTTTTCTCTCTGAAACTGCCCTCAGGTTCCCATCCCCCTGCCAATCTAGTTTAAACCATCCCCAAACAGCACCAGCCACCATTTAGTATGAAACCACTAGAAACCATTTGGTGGTAAAAACAGAGAGAAGCAGATTATTATACTTTACACATTAATTATGAGTTGTAACAGATTCCAAGTTTTCCAGTACCATCTAATCATTAATCAAGTATTAGGAATTGTGTAGACTTTAGGTCATAGAGAGATACAGCACTGAAACAGGTCCTTCGGCCCACCGACTCTGTGCCGACCAACAACCACCCATTTAGACTAATCCTACATTAATCCATATTCCCCACCACCTGCCTACACTAGGGGCAATTTACAATGGCCAATTTATCTATCAACCTGCAAGTCTTTGGCTATAGGAGGAAACCGGAGCACCCAACAGAAACCCATGCGGTCACAGGGAGAACTTGCAAACTCTGCACAGGCAGTACCCAGAACCGAACGTAGGTCGCTGGAACTGTGAGGCTGCAGTGCTAACCACTGCGCCACAGCCAATTCCCCACAACAGGATCAAGTGAAGAGTGCAGGGACTGAGCATATTTCAGTCGAATTATAGGATAGAACATAGAACAGTACAGCACAGTACAGGCCCTTCGGCCCACGATGTTGTGCCGAACCTTTAACCTACTCCAAGATCAAACTAACTACCTACCCTTCATACTACTATCATCCATGTACCTATCCAAGAGTCGCTTAAATGCCCCTAATGTATCTGCTTCTACTACTACCGCTGGCAGTGCATTCCACACAACCACCACTCTCTGTGTAAAGAACCTACCTCTGACATCTCCCCGAAACCTTCCTCCAATCACCTTAAAATTATGCCCCCTGGTGATAGCCCTTTCCACCCTGGGAAAAAGTCTCTGGCTATCCACTCTATCTATGCCTATCATCATCTTGTACCCCTCTATCAAGTCACCTCTCATCCTTCTTCGATCCAATGAGAAAAGCCCCAGCTCCCTCAATCTTTCTTCGTAGGACATGCCCTCCAGTCCAGGCAGCATCCTGGTAAATCTCCTCTGCACCCTCTCTAAAGCTTCCACATCCTTCCTATAATGAGGCGACCAGAACTGAACACAATATTCCAAGTGTGGTCGAACCAGGGCCTTATAGAGCTGCAGCATAACCTTGTGGCTCTTAAACTCAATCCCCCTGTTAATGAAAGCCAACACACCATACGCCTTCTTAACAACCCTATCAACTTGGGTGGCAACTTTGAGCGATCTATGGACATGGACCCCAAGATCCCTCTGTTCCTCCACACTACCAAGAATCCTGTCTTTAAGCCTGTATTCCGCATTCAAATTCGACCTTCCAAAATGAATCACTTCACACTTTTCCAGGTTGAACTCCATCTGCCACTTCTCAGCCCAGCTCTGCATCCTACAACAGCCTTCCACACTATCCACAACTCCAGCAACCTTTGTGTCATCGGCAAACTTGCTAACCCAGCCTTCCACTTCCTTATCCAAGTCATTTATAAAAATCACAAAGAGCAGAGGTCCCAGAACAGATCCCTGCGGAACACCACTGGTCACCGAGTTCCATGCTGAATACTTTCCATCTACTGACTTCTATGGGCCAGCCAATTCTGCATCCAGACAGCCAGCTTTCCCTGTATCCCATGCCTCCTTACTTTCTGAATGAGCCTACCATATACACCACATCCATTGCTCTTCCTTCATCAATGTGTTTTGTCACATCTTCAAAGAGTTCAATAAGGCTTGTGAGGCATGACCTGCCCCTTACAAAGCCATGCTGACTGTCTCTAATCAAACCATGCTTTTCCAAATAATCATAAATCCTGTCTCTCAGAATCCTCTCCAATAATTTGCCCACCACCGACGTAAGACTGACTGGTCTATAATTCCCAGGGTTATCCCTATTCCCTTTCTTGAACAAGGGAACAACATTTGCCACCCTCCAATCATCCGGCACTACTCCAGTGGACAGTGAAGATGCAAAGATCATCGCCAAAGGCGCAGCAATCTCTTCCCTCGCTTCCTGTAATATCCTTGGGTATATCCCGTCTGGCCCCGGGGACTTATCTGTCCTCATATCATTCAAAATTTCCAGCACATCCTCCCTCTTAACCTCAAACTGTTCGAGCATATCAGCCTGTTCCACGCTGTCCTCACAAACGACCAGGTCCCTCTCACTAGTATATACTGAAACAAAGTATTCATTCAGGACCTCCCCTACCTCCTCCGACTCCAGGCACAAGTTCCCTCCACTATCCCTGATCGGCCCTACCCTCACTCTGGCCATCCTCTTGTTCCTCACATAAGTGTAGAACGCCTTGGGATTTTCCTTAATCCTACCCGCCAAGACTTTTTCATGTCCCCTTCTAGCTCTCCTAAGTCCATTCTTCAGTTCCTTCCTGGCTACCTTGTAACCCTCTAGAGCCCTGTCTGATCTTTGCTTCCTCAACCTTAAGTAAGCTTCCTTCTTCCTCTTGACTAGCTGTTCCACATCTCTTGTCATCCAAGGTTCCTTCTGCCTACCATCCCTTCCCTGCCTCATCGGGACAAACCTATCCAGCAGTCGCAGCAAGTGCTCCCTAAACAACCTCCACATTTCTGTCATGCATTTCCCTGAGAACATCTGTTTCCAATTTATACTCCCCAGTTCCTGCCTAATAGCATTGTAATTCCCTCTCCCCCAATTAAATATTTTCCCATCCCGTCTGCTCCTATCCCTCTCCATGACTATAGTAAAGGTCAGGGAGTTGTGATCACTATCACCGAAATGCTCTCCCACCGATAGATCTGCCACCTGGCCTGGTTCGTTGCCCAGCACCAAGTCCAACATAGTCTCCCCTCTAGTCGGCCTATCTACATATTGAGTCAGAAAACCTTCCTGGACACACCTGACAAAAACTGCTCCATCCAAACTATTTGCACTAAGGAGGTTCCAATCAATATTAGGGAAGTTGAAGTCACCCATGACAACAGCACTGTTACTTCTGCACCTTTCCAAAGTCTGCCTCCCAATCTGTTCCTCCGTGTCTCTGTTGCTATTGGGGGGTCTATAGAAAACTCCCAACAAAGTGACTGCTCCTTTCCTGTTTCTGACTTCCACCCATCATGACTGAGTAGACAAACCCTCCTCGACGACCTCCCTTTCTGCAGCTGTGATACTATCCCTGATTAGCAATGCCACTCCCCCACCTCTTTTACCTCCCTCCCTATTCCTTTTGAAACATCTAAACCCCGGAACATCCAACATCCATTCCTGCCCCTGTGATATCCACGTCTCCGTAATGGCCACAACATCGTAGCTCCAAGTACTGATCCATGCTCTAAGTTCATCACCCTTATTCCTGACACTTCTTGCGTTAAAATAGACACACTTCAACCCATCATACTGGCTGCAACTTAGCCCTGTCAACTGTCTAACCTTCCTCACAGACTCTCTGCACTCGGTATCTGCCTGTTCAACAGCTACCCCATCCACTGATCCGTAGCTCCGGTTCCCATCCCCCTGCCAAACTAGTTTAAACCCTCCCGAAGAGCTCTACTATAATGTGTGGGCAATTAGATATAATCTTGAATGTCAAGGGTCTACTTGGTTTTTTGGAAAGGAGAAGAACTAGTTAAAGGAAACTCCCAAGCCTCATCAAGATAAAACTGTCAATGTTCTATTTGGCCAAGCAGCGGGATGTCTTGCCAGTGTTCAACATTCATAACTGCATAGATTTAGCTGGTTAAACTCCAGCAGTATCCCCAAGCTTGGAACACCCTAAGCTTTTGCAATGTAAACCTGCACCTAAATTTCTGGACAGATATGTCGGGTGTATTCCTACAGAAAGAGTGTATGTGCTCTGTATTATGCTAGAAGAAATTATATATGTGCAGATTTTTCAAGAATTCTTGAACATACCAATTGGTTTCTCAGCATTCCAGACATCCAGCTGACCAAAACAAAAACCTCATAAGGGGATGAATAATTAATTCTTGCTGCCTGTAGGAAGCCCATTTCCTCTTTCACTACTTGCAGTGTCATATTTAACCCATTTAGCCTGATTTAACCAGGCTTCTTGTTATTATTGGGTGAGATATGACACACTTGACACTCGAAGCACAATATGCAAAAGAGCATCAAAACTTGGGCAGTGTTCTGTATAGCTTCCTCTTACCATAGTATAGACCATCCTTTCATTAGAGTTGGTAAAATATCCAGATCAGAAGCTAAGACAGCTGATGTATATGGAAATAACAGTATTTGTGTTGCATCATCTTGAGTCTGGAGAGACAAATGGGGATGATCCCAGAGTGGTTGATATACTTGTGTATTCTTCTATGGATTAGATAGAATAAGGTTTCGTATTAATTTGAAGTTTTGTGTGCATCAACACGGAACTGGCAATATCACTTTGGAAGTCAAGGTAATAATCTGCTATGGGCTGTACAAAAGTGGGCTTCACACCGGTAACAAAACAATTGCATTCTGGTGTCATGCCAAATTTTTAAAAATTCAGACAGCCCAATGAACCTAATTCTGAATCTTTCTAATTTTAGGAGCGAGACATTGCTCCCAAAGAAAGTTGCGGAACAAAAGTAATTGAATACTTGTAAATATCTACTGGTTTGCTGCTGGGCAGAAAATGATTCAACAACAATGATATAACTAAAGCCTGAGACTAATACATTTAGGATAATTGTTTTAATTGCAGTTGGAGAATTTCTGAAGTCTTGTGGTGCATCCTTTTGCTTCCCTCATCTTAAATATTAGGGCAAGAATTTTGGCCATCTTGGGTTACCACAGCCAAATAACTATCTTATTGCGTGTGCCTAAATAATGAGTGTCAACAAGCTATTTGATCATATATCTAACTGAGGCCAATCCTGCCTTCACCTAATATCCAGTCCTGTATGTTCCAGTAGGCATCACTGATAGCAATTAGCAGTAGTAACCTAGATGAAATACAAATAACAAAGACTGTCTAATGGTGTGTTGTCTTTAACAGGGCTTTATTGTTTAAAAATGTTGGTAGATAATGGCGATGGTAAATAATAGGATTGGGATAATGGAGATTTCATTGTAAATATGAAAATAAAAGCTATTCTTTTGAGGAAAAAAGGGATAGACACTTACTGTGTCTCAAATATCTAACAATTCTTTGAGGAAATAATGGAGTAAAGTAAATGTAATTAATAGAATGTATGCTCTTTATACAGACATTTTTGAAACAGCATTTAATAAGGTGCTGCTAAGGAGACTTAGTGATAAAAATTAAAGTACTTAAAGTTTAATTTTCATGGTCTTCCTCTGCTGTTACAGGCAACGGTCTCAAAATGTGATCAGTAGGCTTCCTGCACTGTTAATAGCAATGATGTGGCTGGCTCCATTTTGAAAGGGCCCTACCACTGGGTGTCTCTAATGGCTCACTTGTTTCAGGCAATAGGCTGCTTTTAATATAGAATTTGGAATCCTATGATATAAAAAAAGGCCCTGATTCATTTTAGGTCAGAACTGATCAGAGCCAATACAGTGCACACTCTAACCAGTTCCACGGGCCGTGTTAAGTTTCCAATTATAGTTCTGGGCCCCAAAGGAATGGCAGTGATCCCCTGGGACCCTAAAAAATAGTCTGCCATTATTGCTCCGGAACCCCCAGCCTTTGTGATCACAGAATCCTCCCCTTTACTATTTACCTTGCTGGCGACTGCCCCAGCCGAATCTTGAGTCCTCAATCTGGCGAGCTGCATCAGGACACATATCAAATTTTAAACAGAGCGGGGCTTCCTTCCTGCCAAAACAGAGGACCGACCAGCACACCCCCCTGGTCAATCAACCAAAAGTCAAAATCAACTCCTTGGTATTAAAGTGAATGTGTCACATGGATAGGAAGTTGGTTACAGGAAGGTAAACTGGATATTTTTGAACCAGATGGATGTCTATAGTGTTAGGACCTCTTCTCAATGTATATGTAAATAATCTGGACTCAAGTGGAAGTGGCATATCATCAACATTTTCAGGTGACAAAATCGGGGATTATCATTAACTGACATGGATTATAATAGACTTCAGGAGGATATAAACAGGCTGTAGATTGGGAAGATAGATGCCAAATGAAATTTAACATGGAGAAGTGCAATGTTATATATTTTTGCAGGAAGAATAAAAGGTTAAAATATACACTAAATGTTAAAAATTTACACGTATCTATCATATTACCCTGTAATCTATAATATTCTAACAAAGACACAAATTGTTGTGTTCTATACTGCTTCATTAGTTGCTCAGAGACTCTGGTTTTTGCCTTCATATTTGTTTTGCCTTTGCTTGTTTTTGGCAGGCACTTATTTTGCTCCTAACAGTTCTGGGAAAGGATGAAAGGTATCTTTCAAATATTTGCAGCCTTTGGAAATGGTAAAACAATTTCTTGGCTCCACACATTGGCACGTACCTTCAAGTGGTTAATCTCTTTAAATAGTCTCTTTAAGGGCAATTACCTCTGACCACCACCCCACAACTTTGGTGAGCTCACAGGACCAGACTCAATAGCGCTGAGAGCTCACTGTGCATGGCTAATTAGGGCTGATAGCAGCAATTTCTGCAAAGTTGATCCTGCGGGATGTTAGTGAGCACTTAGCTTGCTTTGCTCTGGCCCTCTATTTCAGTGCCAGACTAGAAAATCACACGATTGAATACTTGGCTCAATGGGTGTAGTTTGCAATCTTACAAATTGGCCATTATTCATGTATGAACCTTATATACAGGTGTTTGACCAGATGAGCATCATAGGTACATAGGAACATATGAATTAGGAGCAGGAATAGGTCACTCGGTCCCTCGAGCCTGCTCTGCCATTCAACAAGATCATGGCTGATCTGACTGTAAACTCAACTCCACATTCCCGCCTATCCCCAATAAACTTTCACCCCCTTGCTTATCAAGCATCTATCTACCTCTGCCTTAAAAATATTCAAAGACTCTGCTTTCACCGCCTTTTAAGGAAGAGAATTCCAAAGACTCACGACCCTCAGAGAAAAAATTTCTCCTCATCACTGTCTTAAATGGGCGACCCCTTATTTTTAAACAGTGCCCCCAGTTCTAGATTCTTCCACAAAAGGAAATATCCTTTCCGCATTCACCCTGTCAAGACCCCTCTGAATCTTATATGTTTCAACCAAATTGCCTCTTACTCTTCTAAACTCCAGTGGATACAAGTCTAGCCTGTCCAACCTTTCCTCATAAGACAACCTGCCCATTCCAGGTATTACTCCAGTAAACCTTCTCTGAACTGCTTCCAACTCATTTACACCCTTCCTTAAATAAGGAGACCAATACTGTACACACGACTCCAGATGTGGTCTCACCAATGCCCTGTCTAACTGAAGCATAACCCCCCTACTTTTGTGTTCAATTCCCCTCGCAACAAATTATAACATTCTATTAGCTTCCCTAATTACTTGCTGTACCTGTATACTAACCTTTTGCTATTCATGCACTAGGACACCCAGATCCCTCTGCATCTCAGAGCTCTGCAATCTCTCACCATTTAGATAATATGCTCCTTCTTTATTCTTCCTGCCAAAATGGACAATTTCACATTTTCCCACATTATACTCCATTTGCCAGATCTTCGCCCACTCACTTAACCTATCTCTATCCCTTTGTAGTCGTCTTATGTCCTTTTCACAACTTACTTTCCTTCCTATCTTTGCATCATCAGCAGATTTAGCAACTATACCTTCGGTCTCTTTATCCAAGTAATTTATATAAGTTGTAAAACATTGATCCCTGTGGCACACCACTCGTTGCATCTTGCCTGATATTAGCCTTTATACCATCTCCAAACACATACATTGCCAGCAGGAGTTTAGTTTAGTGTAGTTTAGAGATACAGCACTGAAACAGGCCCTTCGGCCCACCGAGTCTGTGCCGACCATCAACCACCCATTTATACTAATCCTACTAATCCTCAGTACCTTGCTCTACGGCAGCGAGGCCTGGACAACGTATGCCAGCCAAGAGCGACGTCTCAATTCATTCCATCTTCGCCGCCTTCGGAGAATACTTGGCATCAGGTGGCAGGACTATATCTCCAACACAGAAGTCCTTGAAGCGGCCAACACCCCCAGCTTATACACACTACTGAGTCAGCGGCGCTTGAGATGGCTTGGCCATGTGAGCCGCATGGAAGATGGCAGCATCCCCAAAGACACATTGTACAGCGAGCTCGCCACTGGTATCAGACCCACCGGCCGTCCATGTCTCCGTTATAAAGGCGTCTGCAAACGCGACATGAAATCGTGTGACATTGATCACAAGTCGTGGGAGTCAGTTGCCAGCATTCGCCAGAGCTGGCGGGCAGCCATAAAGACAGGGCTAAATTGTGGCGAGTCGAAGAGACTTAGTAGTTGGCAGGAAAAAAGACAGAGGCGCAAGGGGAGAGCCAACTGTGCAACAGCCCCAACAAACAAATTTCTCTGCAGCACCTGTGGAAGAGCCTGTCACTCCAGAATTGGCCTTTATAGCCACTCCAGGCGCTGCTTCACAAACCACTGACCACCTCCAGGCGCGTATCCATTGTCTCTCGAGATAAGGAGGCCCAAAAGAAACTCTAATTCCATATTCCTACCACATCCCCACCTGTCCCTATATTTCCCTAAAACCTACCTATACTAGGGGCAATTTATAATAGCCAATTTACCTATCAACCTGCAAGTCTTTGGCATGTGGGAGGAAACCGGAGCACCCGGAGGAAACCCACGCAGACACAGGGAGAACTTGCAAACTCCACACAGGCAGTACCCAGAATTGAACCCGGGTCGCTGGAGCTGTGAGGCTGCGGTGCTAACCACTGCGCCGAGTTGTTGAATAATCAGTAGGAATGGCTAGTTTTCATCTCCCTATCGCAGAGATGCTGATGCCAATTGTAGGACCCATACTGCTGTCCCCTCTGAAACAATCTAATTTAATACAAATTATGGTCGATTCTGGGCATTCAGATGTGTATGGTTGAGCTACTTCCTGGATAACATCAGTCATTAGGGCACTGAATAAAATAGGCTTTCAGTAGTAGAGCACAGAAGTACTTCTAATTATTATTTTTTAAAACACTGGAGTAAAATAGGAATTCAAGTTATCAGGAGGACATACAGAGAGCAGCTTTATAAAAAGTGTGATTAAATGAGTACACATCATACAGATACAGTAAATGGAAGGATTTGTCAGTGGGAAAAAATTTTAGAACAAAAAGAAAAGAGCACATACAGGGAAAGGTTGCTGCTACAAGGTATAACCCTGCTGCATAATAGGCATTCAAAGCATTGTGATTGTGTGCAAGTACTTAATCCTAGAGATTATTGCATGGTTTGTGCACAGTATTAATATAAGACTGGTAGAAAATGGCAAGAATCCTCATCACCAGTGTGCATTTGGAAAATTTAGACTATAGTTTATTCAAGCCTGATATTTTATGTTTATGCTGAATCATTTTAAGAGTCAATATTTGAGTCATCTCCAATAGTGCTTACTGATTGAGTCCCTGGCCCTTGGATGAGTTCAAACTCAGATTTGAATGATGCTGAGGCAAATGATGACTTTTGGCTCATTGCTTAGACATCAGTAGGAGATGGGAAGATGGTATTTGGACACTTTTCTGTTGGGTTAATAAACAACTACTTTGGCTAACCAGGATGGTTTTGTAGATCAGATGGTTCTAATTGTCCTGAGTAGAAATAGCAGCACAACTGAGAAGAGGTAAGTCAATAGTGAAAATATAAAAGACTTGCAATTATTAGTGCCTTTCATGACCTCAAAGCGCTTTACAGTCAATGAAGTACTTTTGAAGTGTAGTCACTGTTGTAATGTAGGAAACGTGGCAGTCAATTTGCACACTGCAAGCTCTCACACACAATATAGTAATGATCAGATAATCTGTTTTGTTTTGTTGATTGAGGGATAATTGTTGGGCAGGTCACCAGGGATAACTCCCCTGCTGTTTTTTGAAATAGTGCCATGGGATCTTTTACATTCCTCTGAGAGGGCCGCAGTTTAACGTCTTATCTGAAAGATGGAAATCTTACGAAAAATTATAGTTAAAATAATTGAAATTAAAGCTTAACGTTCAGTCCAACATTAATATACATGAAGCAGATCAACAATTTGGAATAATATATTTAATCATCAATCTGACATAACTAATCTTACAATAAACAAGTGACTGCCAGTAATAAAGATAGAGGCCGGGATTTAACCCTGGGCTTCAACTGTTTTGAGGCGGGACTTTCACCCGCTTGAGATAGGAAGTCCCGCCTAATGGAGCTGCTGGCCAATCAGCGGGCCAGCAGCTTCTAGACCCAGCAGCACAACTGGGAGCGGTGGCCATTGCTGGGACTACAGCCTAGGTAGAAGTAAAGATGTCAGGGTGCCTGGAAGGCAGGTAAGTTTTGGTTGCCTCAGCGGGGGTAATCGGTTGGGCCCCAGCGAGGCAAGGGTGGTCAGTTTGGGGGCGGGGGCATGTTGGGTGTTGGGAGTGGTTGGGATAGTGGGGGCGGCCATCCATCGGGCACAGGGTGCCCGATCATGAGGGCCCCCCTGCCCACACCGGAACGTTCAAGAGCTGCCTGCTTTTGTGAGGCAGCTTCTCTCAGGTCTAGGATGCCCGCTTGCCATGCGTAAAATCTGTGTGGAGGCGGGCGAAGGTCCCAGTGGTGGTTAAGTGGCCATTTAAGGGCCTTGATTGGCCTGGGGCGGGCGGGTCATTTTTCATCGCCGCCATCCCGCATAAAGTGGCAGCAGAGGCGGGAGCAGGTCGGGAAGGGCTCCCAGAGCCTCCCGCTTCATTTTACGCCACCCCCCCCACCCCACCCCACCCCTGCCCCGTCACAATCCTGCTCTTTGGGGTGGCATAAAACTTAGCCCAGAAACTGCTGGAAATACTCAGCAGGTCTGACAGTATCTGTGGAGAGAGAAACAGAGTTTATGTTTGAGTTGGACACGACTTCTTCAGTGCAGTGCTTTGTTTCTGGCTGGATTCACTGTTGGCGCTATTCTGCAACTATCTTGAAATAAACAATTAAATAGAACTTTGATTAAAATTCTTAGTCTACAATCATTTCAGTAAGGACCACTTTGAACACATTTGTAACTCTTCCTCCAGCATGTGGTAGATTTTTCTCTTCAGCAGTAAATCTACTGGAACTACGGTGGGTGGGTTCGTGACTCCTGACACTGACCTAGCAGGTTTTCCTTGGACTGGCTAATTTAAGTATTATAGGTAGGTTACAACAGGTTTTCTGAGAAGCCAGTTTGGCGTTGGGAAGAGTGTCGATGGGGGTTGGCGGGTGGTGGAGTAGGGAGTTTGGAACCTGACCGCTACTCCATTTTGTCTGTGGCATAAGTGTCCATGTTCTTGTGGTTCAGTTTAACAGTTCATTTTTTATTTTCATAATTCCTCCAATTCATAGTCATCACGGCTCCTTCCGAGCATGACAGTAACGCTGAATGTTACATTAACGGGACTTCATGACCACATGCTATTTAGCTTGGGTGAAACTAGTCCAATTATAGATCACAAAATATCTGATTGGGATCAGAATTAGATGAAGGTACTGAGAGTAATGTATCCAAGTTTGCTGATGATATAAAATTAGCTTGGAGAGTAAGCTGCGAGGGGGACACAAAAAGGCTGCAAAGGGATATAGGCAGGTAAGTCAGTGGGCAATAAGGTGGCAGATGGAATATAATGTGGGGAAATGTGAGGTTATTCATTTTGGCAGGAAGAATAGAAAAGCAGAATATATTTTAAATGGTGAGAAACTTTTCATATTCAGAAAGAGTTGAGTGTCAACATACAAGTAACACAGAAAGTTAGCATGCATATACAGCAAGCAATTTAGAAGGAAAATGGCATGTTGGTCTTTATTGCAAGAGGGCTGGAGTACAACAGCAAAGAGGTCTTGCTATAATTGTACAGGGCTTTGGTAAGACCACACCTGAGTAGATTGATTCCTGGGATGAGAGGATTGTGCAACAATGAGAGGTTGAGTAGATTGGGTTTATAATCTCTGGAGTTTGGAAGACTGAGAGGTGATCTCATTGAAATGTACAAGATTTGACAGGGTAGATGCTGAGATGTTGTTTCCCCTGGCTAGAGAGTCTAGAACTAGTGAGCGTAGTCTCAGGATAAGGATTATTTTAGACTGAGGTGACGAGGAATTTCTTCACTCAGAGGGTTGTGGATCTTTGGAATTCTTTACCCCAGAGGACTGTGAATGCTCAGTCATTGAGTATCTTCAAGCTGAAATAGATTTTTGGATTCTTGAGGAATCAAGGGATATGGGGGTTGGGCAAAAAAGCAGTATCGATGTTAAAGATCAACCATTATCTTATTGAATGGTGGAACAGTCGCCAGAGGTCATATGGACTACTCCTGCTCCTATTTCCTATATTCTTAGAATTAGATATTATAATAGGTACAGACATATAATAAAATGCTGTATGTGTCACTAATTTTATACTGATATACATTTCTGTGTATGTTGGAGGATGGGACAATATTGCCTATGAAGGGCTGCAGGCCAGGTTTGACTAGTAGAGATGTGCAGATGAATAAAGTTTGCTTGATTACTTTTAAGCATGGGAAGTTTTTATAACAAGGGGAGTACAAATTGGTAGGGTAGAATCCATGATAAAGTTCATGGTATATGATCTGTGAGGAATGGGATAGGACATCAGATACATACATCCCCACTATGGAATTGCATATGCATCCCACTGGATTGCCAGGAATTAGATCAACAGCTCATTATCACAACAATGCACAACTTTTCCTCATAGTTTGCTAGGGATTGGTCTACTTAACCAGCAGAAGTGGTATGCCCTTCTTCCCATTACTGCTAGGTTACTATTGATTGATCTTCAACTTGAAAATATACCATGCAAGCACCTATCTTTGTACTTGTGGTTGAAAGAATTCTTCACAGAATGGAGGGTCTGCTGCGGAAATTGTCATGCCTGAACTGTTTCACCAAATTCACTTTTCAGCATAAGGAAATAGGATGGTATTTCTTACTCAAGATCCTTAACCTAGATTAAACCACTTTATAAACTGTTACCATTCTTATTTTTATGGTGGCATATGGTGGCATCAGCTATGCAAACAAATATGAGTAAGAATTAGTGCAGCTAAAAGCAGAAAGAAGACACTCCTCCAATAGCTCAGTATCTTCAGTGAATAGTTGAGCCATATAGAACAGGAAATCCCCAGGTTTGATTGGCAGGCTTAGTTAGCTGATCTCAGATGGAGCAGTGGTAGGTATGCTACAATTTTACTTATTTCTACCATTAGAGAGGAGAATATGATAAATTACTATCCAATAACCTGTTGAAAGTGCTTACAGATTTTGGGTGAGGGCAGGAATGGACTGTGTTGTCATAGCTTCAGTGCTCAAATAATCTGCTAACACTCACTGTCAAAGCTGACACTGAATAATGACCATATTTTCAAAAGGTGCTGAATGCCCACAGAACAGCAACACCACAAGAATTTACTGGGCTGATACCATCTGAAATGGGTCTGTATAGTGATGCAGAATGAGGCATAATCTGCTAGTGAGGCCGGTTGCTGCATTATCGCCCCATCTGGATTTCCTGGAACATCTGCATCATCTACATCGGATGGAGGGGGAATCCTCAACCCTGGCCCATTTCCGTTATGACTGTTCCAGTTACAGCTAAATCCCAGGATGTGGAAAGTGACAGTGGGCTTGGGGTAAGGGCTGTAGTGGCTCGAAATCATGGAATGGAAGGAGTTTATCTAATAGAGGCCTCTTCTCTATCCACATAAGCCTAAGAGGCTGCAGCTGCCCTAATCTTTGGGGCTCTTCTGCCCTGTTGAAGTCTTTGCCACTTCTTCTAATGTGGTAGCAGAGTTCATGCAGCATTTTTGCCAGAATTATGAGGCTGGGCACGAGAGCCCAACATTCATAAACAATGACACCCAAATTTGAAAATGGGTCAGAGTTAAAGGGATGGGCAGCAAGTTACACCTTGATGCTGTTCTCTTCTAAAAAGGAGAATCCTGTCCAAAGCCTTGTGGGGTGGGAAGATGGGAGGAAAGATTTGTTGTGAAAATTGGCAAGGTATGAAATATGGTACACAATCTCTTTGTTTCTTTTCTCAAAATAAAAGGGGAAACATTGATTTTAACTTATAACAACATTATTTTACCAAACAATATAATTTTTGCCAGAGAATTTATAGAATTATAGCATTGCAGAATTTGGCAAATCTTGCTGTACAGTTTTTAATTTTCCCACAAGATCCTAGTGGGCTTAATTACAAAATTAAAATTACTTATATGGCACAAGAAGCTCCATTTTTAGCTTGCTATAATGATGATATTACTAACAAGACTTGATGGGGCTCACATTTCCAATCTTGGACAGGATTTTGTTTCTCCTATTCAGGCTTCATTGCTGAACTTGTATAGATGAATGCTTTGATTTTGATTTCTGTGTATGCCAAAGCTTTGTGACTTGAATGGAAAAATGTGCACACTCTGCAGTGTAATTGATAGAGCCAGACAAAAATTATGCCAGTCACTAGAATGTGCTTGCAGCTCTCTCTACTCATCATGAGAAGCAATACTGCAAGGAAATTAATGATACAGCATCAGTAGGCTGTTCCTCTGATTAATAAACTGGTTTTACTTTATACTGAATCAAAACCTGAGAGGTTCCAGATATCCATTGTTATGGAGAATGAGATGGGAATTATTTTTAACCCAAAAAGTGAAAAGAACAGAGAAATGTCCAGTGTTTATGAATGTGCAAGATTTAAAAGTTGTCCTAATGGTAAAAGGTTTTGTTGCATTCTTTGAAAATGCCAGTTAGCGTGAAACCTACCGTAGCCTAACTGAAGCATCTGTTAATGCAAATGTGATGAGCATAACCTCTGAAATGCAGACTTCTTGAAGCAGAAAATTTGAATGTACAACACAGGAAAAATCTCCTCACAAGGATTCCGTTGACATAAGGCGACTTCTAATTTTGCAAATTCTAAGCTGGACATATTACATGGGAAACTGGTCGTTGGCAGTAGGTCAGGGTAGACAAAATGTTATTTATAACCAGAACTAACTGCAATGCAATCACTATTTATGCTATAATACTGCCAGTATGAAATGATGCCTTGAGGTATTTGAATCTAAGCAACAGCATGTATAGGAACTACAATGCTGAACTGTGCCAAGTTCTATTCCACTCTTGTGAAAGTGAGTACCCATACTAAAATTTAATTTCAAAACATAATGTTTTAAAAATTAAGTTGGATGAGTGGTGAAATGCATTGGAAGTCCAGAGTGGTGCGGAAAGTGCATTGTGCCAGCAAGTCCCTGATGTGTTGTCAGGTGGAGGCCAGTACTTCACCACAGGGCAGGAACATCAGAGGATGACTCAGCCTGGACTACTCTCACTAATATCTTGGCCAATATTTCAGAATGTTTTTTTGCCAGAGTTGGGGCCAGAAGGTGTCTCTTTGTTCACTGTCTTCTTTATTCCTGCATAGAAGAAGGTTAACACCTTTTAATTCTTAATAGGGAAGGTAGGTCCTTGACTATCCAAGCACTTAACCTTAATCTATGGCATCAATGATGGTTGATGTGCATAACTCAACAGCCAACCAAACTGAACTTGTTAACACTGCCATTCACCAGCTCTTCCGCATGGAGAATAGAATGAGCATAATATTTTCCAACTTAATGAAATTTCCTATTAAATACTTGAAAATCTAACAGTTCAACTCACTCCCACATTCACTTCTGACTGGTGCTGATTTTATACTCCAAATTTAAAGCTGCATGTTTGCTGTGATACATTGAGCACTTTGAGTGGTTGATCTACTGTCAAGTCATCCATCACTGCTGCTCAGTGCTCTTTTGGGAAGAAACTGCTCGCTGCATTAGCCTCTATTTAATTAATGTTAAAAATAATTTTTTGTATCTAGTGATGAGAACAGGCTTACAGCAGCTATTGGATAGATTCTCGATATGCCAGGTACTATACTTGACCCAACCTTTTAATCCCACAAAACATATTTGACCAGCTTATATGGTGATCGAGAAGCTCTGGCTGTAAATCATTATAAACAAGATTCTTTTCTTCTCCAGTTCAGATCTCCTATTTCTGTTGTTGCTGAAGACATTATTGGCATTTGGAAAAGAAGCAAAGTGAACCATCAAGTTTCTCCCCCCTCCTCGCACCCTAGCCTCTGCACCTTGACTCATTAGAGCAGGCAGCCAGGGTCCAATGTATATTGTCGAACTGCTTCTTCCAAAATGCCAAAAACACACATCAACAAGGCTATGTATTTTTGTCCCAGATTATCAAAAGCTCCAGGTTTTCTTCGAGACTGATGAACGAATTCACATAATAAAAGTGGTCGCCTGCTACTTCCAGGGAACATGCAGCCCTCCAATCTGCTACTTTTATTTCACTCATCTCAGCAGTTAACTTGGTCATAGTAGCAGTCATTCCAGCTTTAATGTCCCTGGTTCTGGCCAGGATAGTTGTAGAAATCAACATCTGCAGATCTTTAGACATATTCCCCAGCTTCTCTGCAGTAGCAAATTTTAATGTCTCTAACGTAATATTTCATTGAACCTAACGTTTTCAGCCTGACTGCAATGCATATGGTCAGCCTTTTGCCAGTTGGCTACACTGGATCTCAACTCCATTTCTTTCCCTTTCACGACCACCAGGAAATATTTATATTTACATGGTATTATATATTTTATGTGACCTTTTTCTCCCATTTTGAGTTATTTTTTTCTCAGTTCTCTATTTGTTTCTGTGTGATAAAAGCTATTCCTTTGCTTGGGAATGGCTAAGCTATCTACTCTCAGGCCTGTGTTTCCATTGCTTTTCAGGTTCCTGGTGAGCTATGCAGGCTGATCTTATCTGAGATTTACCTTTTTTATGAGCCACACATTGCCCTCTATCCAGTACACAGACCTGGGAGCCAAGATTGGAAAGGCACCATGTGGGGTGCCGCAGCTGAAAGTCCCAATCCTGTAGTTCATTTAAATGGACATATTATTAGTGAAAGGGAGGAAGTATTAGCTGTTTTAGCGGGCTTAAAAGTGGATAAATCCCCAGGCCCAGATGAGATGTATCCCAGGCTGTTATATGAGGCAAGAGAGGAGATAGCTGGGGCTTGGACACAAATTTTCAAATCCTCTCTGGCCACAGGAGAGGTACCAGAGGACTGGAGGACAGTGAATGTGGTACCATTATTCAAGAAGGGTAGCAAGGATAAACCAGGTAATTACAGGCAGGTGAGTCTATCATCAGTGGTTGGGAAACCATTGGAAAAAATTCTGAGGGACAGGATTAATCTCCACTTGAAGAGGCAGGGATTAGTCAGGGATAGTCAGCATGGCTTTGTTAGGGGGAGATCGTATCTAACTAGCTTGATTGAATTTTTTGAGGAGGTGACTAGATGTGTTGATGAGGGTAAAGCTTTAGTCTACATGGACTTCAGTAAAGCTTTTGATAAGGTCCCGTTTGGGAAATTGGTTAAGAAGGTAAGAGCCCATGGGACACAGGGCAATTTGGCAGGTTGGATCCAAAATTGGCTTAGAGGCAGGAGGCAGAGGATTATGGTCGAGGGTTGTTTCTGCGAGTGGAAGCCTGTGACCGGCGGTGTACCACAGGGATCGATGCTGGGACCCTTGCTGTTTGTAGTGTACATTAATAATTTAGATGTGAATATAGGAGGTATGATCAGTAAGTTCGCAAATTACACGAAAATTGGTAGTGTCGTAAATAGGGGGAGGAAAGCCTCAGACTACAGGATGATATCGTTGAACTGGTAAGATGGGTGGAGCAGTGGCAAATGGAATTTAATCCTGAGAAGTGTGAGGTGATGCATTTTGGGAGGATTAACAAGGCAAGGGAATATACAATGGATGGTAGGATCCTAGGAAGTACAGAAGGTCAGAGGGACCCTGGTGTACCTATCCATACTTGTCCATAGATCACTGAACGCAGCAGCACAGGGAGATAAGGTGGTTAGGAAAGCATATGGGATACTTGCCTTTATTAGCCGAGGCATAGAATATAAGAGCAGGGAGGTTATGATGGAGCTGTATAAAAAGCTAGTTAGGCCACAGCTGGAGTACTGTGTACAGTTCTGGGCACCACACTATAGGAAGGATGTGATTGCACTGGAGAGGGTGCAGAGGAGATTCACCAGGATGTTGCCTGAGCTGGAGCATTTCAGCTATGAAGAGAGACTGAAAAGGCGAGGGTTGTTTTCCTTAGAGCAGAGAAGGCTGAGGGGAGAAATGATTGAGGTGTACAAAATTATGAGGGGTATTGAAAGATTAGATAGGAAGAAACTTTTTCCCCTAGTGGAGGGGTCAATAACCAGGGGGCATAGATTTAAGGTAAGGGGCAGAAGGTTTAGAGGGGATTTGAGGAAAAAAAATTTCACCCACAGAGTGGTTGGAATCTGGAATGCACTGCCGGAAGGGGTGGTAGAGGCAGGAACCCTCACAACATTTAAGAAGTATTTTGATGAGCACTTGAAACACCATAGCGTACAAAGCTACGGGCCAATTGCTGGAAAATGGGATTAGATTAGGTAGGTGCTTGATGGCCGGCACAGATACAATGGGCCGAAGGGCCTGTTTCTGTGCTGTATGACTCTATGACTCTTTAATGCTTTGAAGCACCAATATCTAGAGTCACTGATTGTCAGGTACCCTGTTCAAATAGCTGCACACGAAAATCAGACACTCTCTTTTTCGCTCTTGCTTATGACAGGTTTGTCTGTTGGTCGAATAGGAGCTAATCTCAAGATGCCATAGCACATTTATTTTGTAAACAGAATTAGCAGCAAGGAAGTGTTTTCCAGTTCACACACTGATATGAGTAAACATGGAAGTTGACAGCTCCATACTCTATAATATATATATATATTATATTGAAATATAAAGGATATTTTTCCAGTTTTTTCAATGCTAGCAGATAGCTTTATCCACGAGAAGTGCTGTTACTACCGAGGTGGGAGGAGTGTACTGTTTATTCTAGTCCCACTTCTCCACAGTTCACAACATTTATATTTAAATTTTCCCATTTACCAATACGGTCAACCATATACTCTGTTTTTCCCAGAATACAACACACTAACCAGGTTTCTTTAATGAACAACAAAATTATCAGTTTATTATAAAACAGGTCTTAACCAGTAAAGAAGTAAATAAAAATTCAGAGCTCTGTTACAGACAAAAAAAACACTTGGGCTGATTACTTGCTCATTTCTGAAGAAAACAGCAGATGAGATATATTGGGCTGAATTGTTACAGCTTGCTGCCAAGAAAGTGTGGTGCATGTGCGAGATGTGTTCCACGGAGCCGCCGCAATATTTTGCATAGCAGCTCATTAACATGGAGGGGCCCGAACGCCCACCCCCAATGACTTGGAGGGGGCTGGTCGTCGTCCACAGGCGCAGTATCTGGCATCACCGCGCAGGTGCCTGTGCCATTTTTAAAGAGGTTCAAGACCTTCAGTTAGATTAAAATTATTAAAGGTCCCAGTGTCCAAAAAATTAAAATAAAATTGTAGTATCACTTTGAATCCCCTCTCCCACTCACCCCCATGAGTACTCAATATATAAATTGCCCTATCCCGCTAAAAAAACTTTTATTCTGCTGCCGAACATTTCCCCCTGAACTTCAGCACCTTTGATCATCAAACCCCTTCACACCATCCCCTCAGCCAATAGTAAGACTTTTCCCCGCTCACCCCTGCCCACCAAGAAAACTTCGCTCCTCCTCCTCCCCACCAGTGCTCCAAACAGAGATCCGAAGGCACGGGATTTCCAGCAACCAGCTGCATGGGACATCCATCATGAAAAGATAGATTACTTTTCAGTCATTAACATTTATTTAAATATTACAAGTAAGTTCTGTCGCCGAGCATCAAGGGGGGGCCACCACGAGGCCTTGCCACCACCGGTAAAATGGGGTGAAGCTTTCCCAGCGTCAAGGCCCATGGCAGGCCTCTCTCGGAAGTATTTTCCAGGCCCCCCTCCGCCACAACACGCGATGTCGGTGGCCTGGGAAAATTCAGTCCATTGTGTTCCAAAACTGGAATACAGTCTAACTTCTGAGTACACATAGACAGGACACTGAGATCTTTTAGAACAGTTCGTTTCAGGCAGCATTGAGAATTAATTTTAGAAGGCTTTCTTCAAAGACAGGAGACGAGATGAATTGATACAGTGGACTTCTCGGCGTCTTTTAGAGATTTTCTGGAAAGCGAGCTGGGTTGTGGTCTTCTCTCCTTCTTTGACACTTCTTCAGCAGACTTGACTTTATCTCACTCCAGAACATACTACAACCAAAAGCTTGTGAGTTTTCTGCCCTGTCAGGTGCCCTCTGCTGCTCCTGGGCTTGTCCAATCAAGGGGCGCCTCTCACACAAACATACGAATTATGAGCAGAAGTAGGCCATTCAGCCCTCAAGCCTGCTCCACCATTCAATAAAATCATGGCTGATCTGTTTGTGTCTCGAATTCCACACTCCCATCTACCCCCAATAACCTTTGATTCCCTTGCCTAACAAGAATCTATCTACCTCCACCTTAAAAATATTCAATGACCCCGCCTCCACCACCTTCTGAGGCAGAGAGCTCCAAACTTGCACAACCCACTGAGAGAAAAAAAATTCTCCTCATCAGCAGGCTCGAGGGGCAGAAAGGCCTACTTCTGCTCCTAATTCGCAAGCTCGTATGTACCTTGTCAAGACCATTCAAGGACTTATAAACTTCAATCAAGTCTCCCCTCACTCTTCTAAACTCCAGTGAAAACAAGCCCAGTCTGTGCAATCATTCCTCAGAAGACAACCCGCTCATTCCAAGTATCAATCTAGTAAACCTCCTCTAAACCAACTCCAACGCATTTACATCCTTCCTTACTTTTATTTTCAATTCCTCTTGTAATAAAGGATAGCAATCCATTTGCCTTCTTTAAGTATGTACCTGTCAGGCAGGGAGGAAGTTGTCGAGCAAGGGAGCCGTGGTTTACTCAAGAAGTTGAAGCGCTTGTCAAGAGGAAGAGGGCGGCTTATGTTAGGATGAGACGTGAAGGCTCAGTTAGGGCGCTTGAGAGTTACAAGCTAGCCAGGAAGGATCTAAAGGGAGGGCTAAGAAGAGCAAGGAGAGGACACGAGAAGTCATTGGCGGATAGGATCAAAGAAAACCCTAAGGCTTTCTATAGGTATATCAGGAATAAACGAATGATAAGAGTTAGAACAGGGCCAATCAAGGATAGTAGTGGGAAGTTGTGTGCGGAATCAGAGGAGATAGGGGAAGCGTTAAATGAATATTTTTCGTCAGTATTTACAGTAGAGAAAGAAAATGTTGCCGAGGAGATTACTGAGATACAGCCTACTAGGCTAGATGGGATTGAGATTCACAAGGAGGAGGTGTTAGCAATTTTGGAAAGAGTGAAAATAGATAAGTCCCCTGGGCCAGATGGGATTTATCCTAGGATTCTCTGGGAAGCCAGGGAGGAGATTGCAGAGGCGTTGTTGTTGATCTTTAAGTCGTCATTGTCGACAGGAGTAGTGCCGGAGGACTGGAGGATAGCAAATGTTGTCCCCTTGTTCAAGAAGGGGAGTAGAGACAGCCCTGGTAATTATAGACCTGTGAGCCTTACTTCGGTTGTGGGTAAAATGTTGGAAAAGGTTATAAGAGACAGGATTTATAATCATCTTGAAAAGAATAAGTTCATTTGCGATAGTCAGCACGGTTTTGTGAAAGGTAGGTCGTGCCTCACAAACCTTATTGAGTTTTTCGAGAAGGTGACCAAACAGGTGGATGAGGGTAAAGCCGTGGATGTGGTGTATATGGATTTCAGTAAGGCGTTTGATAAGGTTCCCCACGGTAGGCTATTGCAGAAAATACGCAAGTATGGGGTTGAAGGTGATTTAGAGCTTTGGATCAGAAATTGGCTTGCTGAAAGAAGACAGAGGGTGGTGGTTGATGGCAAATGTTCATCCTGGAGTTTAGTTACTAGTGGTGTACCGCAAGGTTCTGTTTTGGGGCCACTGCTGTTTGTCATTTTTATAAACGACCTGGATGAGGGTGTAGAAGGGTGGGTTAGTAAATTTGCGGATGACACGAAGGTCGGTGGAGTTGTCGATAGTGTCGAAGGGTGTTGTAGGGTACAGAGGGACATAGATAGGCTGCAGAGCTGGGCTGAGAGATGGCAAATGGAGTTTAATGCGGAGAAGTGTGAGGTGATTCACTTTGGAAGGAGTAACAGCAATGCAGAGTACTGGGCTAATGGGAAGATTCTTGGTAGTGTAGATGAGCAGAGAGATCTTGGTATCCAGGTACATAAATCACTGAAAGTTGCTACCCAGGTTAATAGGGCTGTTAAGAAGGCATATGGTGTGTTAGCCTTTATTAGTAGGGGGATCGAGTTTCAGAGCCACGGGGTCATGATGCAGCTGTACAAAACTCTGGTGAGGCCGCACCTGGAGTATTGCGTGCAGTTCTGGTCACCGCATTATAGGAAGGATGTCGAAGCTTTGGAAAGGGTGCAGAGGAGATTTACTAGGATGTTGCCTGGTATGGAAGGAAGGTCTTACGAGGAAAGGCTGAGGGACTTGGGGTTGTTTTCGTTAGAGAGAAGGAGGAGGAGAGGTGACTTAATAGAGACATACAAGATAATCAGAGGGTTAGATAGGGTGGATAGTGAGAGTCTTTTTCCTCGGATGAGGATGGCAAACACGAGGGGACATAGCTTTAAGTTGAGGGGTGAAAGATATAGGACAGATGTCAGAGGTAGTTTCTTTACGCAGAGAGTAGTAGGGGCGTGGAACGCCCTGCCTGCAACAGTAGTAGACTCGCCAACTTTAAGGGCATTTAAGTGGTCATTGGATAGACATATGGATGTAAATGGAATAGTGTAGGTCAGATGATCGGCGCAACATCGAGGGCCGAAGGGCCTGTACTGCGCTGTAATATTCTAATTCTAATTCTAATTCTAATTACCTACTGTACCTGCATAACTTTTGTACTAACTCATTTTCACAGCCACATCTACTTCCTCAGTGACTATCTCCGGCTCGGACTTATTCCACTTGGATTCCAATTGCAGTTTCACCCATCATGTTTTAAATCCACCCAGGATTACAGGTATCTCCGAGAAATACAATGTTCCTTGGACTGCTGTTCTCGTTGCATCCTGAGATCCACACTCAGTGCTATGCGCCGCAACATGTACACACTGAACCTCTCTCTCCAGAAGCACTGCCTCACCTTATCTCAAAGCTGTTCTACTCCACAGTTTCATTTCATCCTTTGTCTTATCCGACACATTAACAAAAATCTTTTTTTCTTCCTTTCAGGTGTCAAGGAATGCAAGCTCCAGCAGCTGATGGGGACTAATGCCCCTCCAGATCCTCCTTCCCCTTCACTTCCCTCTAATCCCACCCCTTCTGATCTGACCCCTTGCCGTGTATTCACTACAAACTCTGACCTCCCCCTCTCTGACGCTGAACGTTCTGTACTCAGCAAAGGTCTCCGTTTTATCCCCTTACGCCCCCACCTCAATGAATTTCGTGCTCAGCATGACGTTGAGCTCTTCTTCCGTCGCCTCCGGGGTCACTTCTTTGACCAGGAGTCCTCCTGCTAATCAGCAGACCCATTCACCCGCCTCCAGCATTCTCCCTCTACCTGCATCCCTCCCTCTGGCCTCTTACCCACTCTTGATCTTTTCATTGAAAACTGTCGGCGAGACATTGGTCATCTCAATTTCTCTGCCCTCCTCACTCACTCTAACCTGTCCCCCTCTGAACTTGCCTCACTCTGTACTCTCATGTCTAACCCCGACATTGTCATCAAACCTGCAGACAAGGGTGGTGCTGTTGTTGTATGGCGTACCGACCTCAACCTTGTTGAGGCTCTGCACCAACTCTCAGACACATCTTCCTATTTCCACCTGGACCATGTCCCCACCACCGAACATCAAGCGACTGTCCACAGGACTGTCACTGACCTCATCTCCTCTGGAGATCTTCCCTCTACAGCTTCCAACCTCATAGACCCGCAAACCCGGACAGCCTGCTTCTACCGCCTTCCCAAAATCCACAAACTGGACTGTCCCGGCAGACCCATTGTTTCAGCCTGTTCTTGCCCCACTGAACTTATTTCTTCCTATCTTGACGCTATCCTTTCTCCGCTGGTCCAAGTCTCTTCCCACCTACATCCGTGACTCTTCTGACGCCCTATGTCATTTTGACAATTTCTGGTTTCCTGGCCCCAACCGCCTCCTCTTCACTATGGACGTCCAATCTCTCTACACCTCTATCCCACACCAGGACAGTTTGAGGGCACTCCGCTTCTTCCTTGAGCAGAGGCCCAATCAATCCCCATCCACTGCCACCGTCCTCCGCCTGGCTGAACTTGTTCTCACATTGAACAACTTCTCCTTCAACTCCACTCACTTCCCTCAAGTAAAAAGTGTTGCTATGGGCACCCACATGGGCCCTAGTTATGCCTGTTTTTCTGTGGGACATATCAAACATTCCTTGTTCCAGTCCTACTCAGGCCCCCTCCCCCCAACTCTTTTTCCGGTACATTGATGACTGTATCGGTGCCATTTCCTGCTCCCGCCCCGAACTGGAAAATGTTATCAACTTTGCTTTTAACTTCCACCCTTCTCTCACCTTTACATGGTCCACCTCTGACACTTCCTTCCCCTTCCTCAACTTCTCTGGCTCCATCTCTGGGGATAGGCTGTCTACTAATATTCATAATTAGCCCACCGACTCCCACATCTACCTCGACTACACTTCTTCACACCCTGCCTCCTGTAAGGACTCTATTCCATTCTCCCAGTTTCTCCGTCTCCGACGCATCTGCTATGATGATGCTACCTTCCATGACAGCGCTTCTGATAGGTCTTCCTTTTTCCTCAACCGAGTATTCCCCCCACTGTGGTTGACAGGGCCCTCAACCATGTCTGGCCCATTTCCCACACCTCTACCCTCACCCCTTCCCCTCCCTCCCAGAACCACGACAGGGTTCCCCTTGTCCTCACTTTCCACCCCATCAGCCTCCATATCCAAAGGATCATCCTCCGCCATTTCCGCCACGTCCAGCGTATTGCCACTACCAAAGGCATCTTCCCCTCCCTTCCCCTGTCAGCATTCTGAAGGGATCATTCCCTCTGCAACACCCTGGTCCGCTCCTCTATTATCCCCACCACCTCGTCCCCTTCCCACGGCACTTTCCCCTGCAATTGCAGGAGGTGTAATACCTGTCCATTTACCTCCTCTCTTCTGCCAAACATTCCTTTCAGGTGAAGCAGCGATTTACTTGGACTTCTTTCAATGTAGTATACTGTATTTGCTGCTCACAATGTGGTCTCCTCCACATTGGGGAGACCAAACGCAGACTGGGTGACCGCTTTGCGGAACACCTCCGCTCAGTCCGAAAGCATGACCCCAAGCTTCCGGTTGCTGGCCATTTCAACACTCCCCCCTGCTCTCATACTCACATCTCTGTCCTGGGATTGCTGCAGTGTTCCAGTGAACATCAACGCAAGCTCAAGGAACAGCATCTCATTTACCGATTAGGCACACTACAGCCTGTCGGACTGAACATTGAGGTCAATAATTTCAGAGCATGAAATTATTTTTATTTTTATTTCTAGTTATTTTTTCTTTTTTTTCTTTTTTCTGTTTATTTTATTTTAGTTTGTTCAGTTTGTTTCTACTGTATTTTTTCATGTTTGTGCTTGTGGCTGTTCAGTTTTCAGTCCATTAACACCCTATCTGTATTAATGCTTTGTCTTACAGCACACCATTAACATATTGTTTGCCTTTGCTCCATGATCTTCTGGACAGCTATTCTGTGACCTATCAATACCTTCTCTTTTGTTATCTCTTGCCCCACCCCTGCTTTACTTGCTTAAAATCTTTTACATTTCCAATATTTGCCAGTTCTGAAGAAGGGTCACTGACCTGAAATTTTAACTCTGCTTCTCTCTCCACATATGCTGCCAGACCTGCTGAATATTTCCAGTGTTTCTTGTTTTTATTTCAGATTTCCAGCATCTGCAGTGTTTTGCTTTTATTTTATTATACTAACTTTTTGTGATTCATGCAGTAGAATACCTATACCCTCTGCAGAATTCCGAGGTGCAGTCATTCTCCATTTAAGTAATACTCTGGACTGAATTTTATTTGGGCGCCAGGGTGCACAGCAGTGCCCTTTAAACTCAGCGGGGTGCCCACATTTAGTGGTCGTCGCAGAGCCCCTGTGATATTACACGTGGGGGCTCATTAGCATCACGGCGCCAAGTCGCCATCCCCATATTACATGGGGAGAGGTGGGACATTTGGTGCAGTGAGCGACCTTTTGACAGTTGTGCAGCAGATGCTGGGGCTCTATTTTAAGTGCCCCAGCACCTGCTTCCTGACAGCTGTCAATGAATACTTACCTGACTGCTGAAGAGTGGGGCTGCTATCAATCTGGCAGCAAAGCAGAAAGTGCTGCAGAAATCCAGCAGGTCAGGCAGCATCTGTGGAGAGAGAAGCAGAGTTAACTTGTCCAAGTTCACAGACCTGAATGTTAACTCTGCTTATCTCTCCACAGATGCTGTCTGACCTGCTGAGTGACCCCAGCACTTTCTGCATTGCTGCCACATACTTACCCTGCTGTGTCCCAGTGTCCTGTGAAGTTGCGATCCTCTTCTCCCACTCAAGTGTAACATTCCTTCTTGTAGGCGTACCGCACCTGAGTGAATAATCTTAATTTTGCACATTCCAGGACATGAGACTTAAATGTACCATAAAAGGTATTACAGAGGTGTACAGAGAACACACTGACACAAATGGGAATTCACAGGTGTCACAGCAATGTAAGTACATCTTTCACTTAATGTTCCTCACTAAAATGTGTGTCCTTTTCTCTGTGTGAATGATGTGTGCCAGCATGTAGCACCAATGCCACATCCCTTTGCACCGTTGGCCCTTCAGGGGAGCCAACGTATGCAATAACATCATTGTCATGCTACCATTACTCATGAGCCTCTCCACGGACTCAGTGACATGGGCATTGGCTCAGACAGCTGCTGCCTCTAATGGTTTACACAGGGATGCTGCAGATGTGGACTGGTGCACAGCAGGTGAGCGAGGGTGATGTGTAGCTTGCAGAGTTCATGTCAGTTCCTATGGAGCAGAGAGCTTTAGTCTGATAGGCCACTGCTGTACATTCCTAGCTCACTGCTAGCCCTGCGTGCAGAGCCTGGGTGCCATCTGCCCTCCCATGCGTCTTTTGTGTTGTAGGTCCTCAGCGTCCTCATAGTCCGAGGACAAATTCTGTTGACGTCTCTCCTCATCATGCCAGGCCTAGCCCCTATTGAGTGCGAAGTTGTGCAGATTAGCAAAGAAAGGAGCTGGCCATTCCGGCAGTAGTACAGGGCATCACCCTATCCAAACAGGCATTGGAGGTGTCCTTTCAGCATGCCGATCTCCTGCTCAATGGTGGCACTTGGAAGCTCAGTGGCTGACATTGTATCTCTCCTCTTCAGCAGTGGTGGGGTCTCTCACTGGTGTCAGGAGCTATGTCTGCAAGGGATAGCCCTTATCTCCAAGAAGCCACCCCTCCATCTGAGCCAGTTCAGTGAGTAGCGGTGGCAGCTGGGACTGGCACTGGTCCCAGGTGTCATGACAGCTGCCTGAGAAGCGGTCACAGATTTGCATGAAGCATCCGCGGTGATCACATACCAGCTTTACCTAAATTGAGAGGATTCCTTTAATGGTGACGTCTGCAGGTGGTAGCCTGGTGGGAGGCCTGATGGCCACATGTATGCAGTCTATGTCCATTACAACCTATAGTTCTCTGGCAATGTGCCGAAATTGATGGCCCTCTGGGCCTGGATGTGGGAGTCTGTCCTGAAGCGGACATACTCACTGGCCTTCCGGTGCAGGGCATCGGTGACCTCCCTGGTGCAGGGGTGCACTGCTGACTGTCCGACCCCACAAAGGTCTCTGATGGGCCCCTGAAAAGCTGCATAGGCATCAAGCTTGAGAACCACTGCCACTATGAGCAACGCAGGCATAGGATGTCCATCGTCACTCATGGGCTGCAGGTCATCTTTGAGCAGGGCACAGAGACGTATCACCACCCTCTCTACATGCACAATTGCGTCTGACATTGGTGCTCTGACATCCAATGGCATGTCATGTGGTGCCTGTAGATGCACAGCAATCATAATGACGAGCACCTCTTGGGGGCTGCTGCTCATGACCGGGGGCCTCTACGTGGATCGCACCTGACTGTTGATTTTGCCTCTGGCGCTTACGGATCCTCATGTGCAGAGGATCGCGCAATGTAGGATGAGCCATACCTATTTCCATGTGATAAATAAAGTTGAGCCCTTCGTGTATTCGTAGGTTCCTAACAGGGCATGGATTGGTGTTGACGGGTACATCAGCTGCTTTCATGGATCAACAATGTGATGTGCCATAGCATTGCCCATCTTGGCCAACACTGAGTGGCACAGCATGACCACATCAAGATCCTACCAGCTGAATTGATTGCCCCACCATCCATATAACCTTAAAGCTCCTGCCCTTTCTGGCACCCTCCCCACACACAGGGTGAGTAGAGTGCCATTGCTCCTTCACAAACATGAATAAACGCAGAGCGTACTCTGTTTACGGAGAGGAGTTACACAGTACCTCCCTTCATGCCTGCAGAGCTTTCCCTCCAGTAATCCCAGACCCCCTCCCTCCTCCCTTCCAGTAAGCAGAGTGAGGTCCCTGAATATCCCCCCCTCCCAGTATGCAGAGTGAGACCCCTGAATATCCCCCCTCCCTCCTCCCTTCCAGTATGCCGAGTGAGACCCCTGAATAACAGAATTTACCTTTGCTGGTGACAACTTCTGCCTCTGAGGACCCGCCAGCTTTTCCAATCGTGAATGGGACAGCACATGACGGCCGCTCATTCAGTGAAAAAGCGGGAGGTGTCCATGGAGAGATGGCGGGCTGCATATTCTGCAGAAGTGAGTACCATTTAACATATCTTAATTGTGGTGCCACTGCCGTGCGGCGAGGGAGCTCCACCGAGGTCTGCCTGCTGCCGGTAATTTGCGGTGGGCCCTTCTCGACGTCACGGATCGAAGCGGGTCTCTCTCCGCAGAATTTTACCAGCCCCCATGCCGCGATCTGCATTTCGAGGTGCCAGTAAAATTCAGCCCTCTTTTTTTATTCTTACTGCCAAAGTAAACAACTTCACATTATACTCCATCTGCCAGATTTTTGCCCATCCATAATCTATCCATAATCGGTCTGCAACTTCCTTACATCCTCGTCACAACATACTTTCCTACCTATCTTTGTGTCATCTGCAAATTTAGCCACCATGCCAACACTCCCCTCATCTAAGTCATTGATATAAATAATAAAACGTTAAGGCCCTAGCACAGTCCACTGTGGGACTCCACTCGTCACATCCTATCAATCAGAAAAGGACCCATTTATGCATACTCTCTCTTTTCTGCCCACCAGCCAATCTTCTATCCATCCTAATATGTTACCCACTACACCATGAGCTCCTACTTTGCACAATAACCTTCTGGAAATCCAAGTACAGTACATCAACGGGCTCCCCTTTAGCCACAGTGCATGCTACTCCTTCAAAGAACTCTAATAAATTGCTTAAACATGATTTCCCTTTCACAAAACCATGCTGACTATTCCCAATTACCTTGAGTTTTTCTAAGTGCCCAGCTATAGCCTCCTTTTCTGCCCACTTCTTCCCCTGTTACCAGGGTTTCTGTTCTATTTTTAATTTGAGTCATGTGACAACCAGTAACCATTGTTGCCAAACCAGTTCTTTCTATGTCCCCTTGATGACTCTCTTGGAAAATAAAACTGATCCATCCTTTATCTAGTTTGACTATGAATACCTTAAAAAATATATTTTAACAAAAAACAGAAGCACCTCCATAACACCTCAATAATAAAAGCAAAATACTGCGGATGCTGGAAATCTGAAATAAAAACAAGATATGATGGAAATATTCAGCAGGTTTGGCAGCATCTGTGGCGAGAGAAGCAGAGTTAACGTTTCAGGTCAGTGACCCTTCTTCAGAACTAGCAAATATTAGAAATGTAAAAGGTTATAAGAAGTAAAGCGGGGGTGAGACAAGAGATAACAAAGGAGAAGGTGTAAATAGGACAAGGTCACAGAATAGCTGACCAGAAGGTCGTGGAGCAAAGGCAAACAATATGTTAATAGTGTGTTGAAAGACAAAGCATTAGTGCAGATAGGGTGTTAACAGACTGAAAATTGAACAGCCGCAAGTACAAACATGGAAAAAAAACAGTGGGTAAGCAAACTGAACAAACTAAGATGAAATAAAATAAACTAAAACACAAAAAAATATATAAAAAATAGGAAAAAGAAAAAAATAACTAAAAATGAAAGTAAAATGGAGCCTGTCATGCTCTGAAATTATTGAACTCAATGTTCAGTCCGGCAAGCTGTAGTGTGCTTAATCGGTAAATGAGATGCTGTTCCTCGAGCTTGTGTTGATGTTCACTGGAACACTGCAGCAATCCATAACACCTCCACCTTTGGAGGAATGAAACACCATTTTTAAATGCATCTCATTACAAAGTGTGGGAAAAACAGAAGATAAAAAGTTTTAAAACACATTTTCACTCTTTTCTTCTTGTTAATAAAATTCTGCTCTGTACCCTCTATCATTCAGAGAACTCGAACAAAGTTAGATTCTCGATAAAGCATCTGCAATAACATTATTTTTGCCTGCAATGTGAACAATCTTCAAATGATAAGTTTGTAATAGTCTGGCATTCTAGTTTGTAAATTTTTCCACATAAATTTATCACCAAATAAGCTGACTCTTTTAAATGCTGTGAGTAGCTTTGTTAGGTCTTCTCGTTGGTCTGCATCTAAATATGAAAGTATAGTGTCCAATCTCCCTAACAAGTCAGTATTAGCTAACTGGATAGTAGGAGGTTCAGTTTGAGAATTGTCTAAGCCTCCTTCTGCCTCATACCCACTATTCCTTTCATCCTTCATTGTCCGTACTACCTGACATATCTGTGCTTGCTTATCCTCCTCCCAGCAATAAAATTGTTTTAACATATTGATATGACACAGCCGATTCTTTTTCCGGCGATCTGGGGTGTAAATAAAATAATCATCAGAAATTTCTGCTGCCTGTCCGGCCTTTGAAACCTTCTGGTTCTCTATATGGGTTCTTAGTGACAGAGGGAGTGAATTTTTAAATTCTTCCAGGAGAATTAGTTCCCTAAGGTTCTCATACGTGGCTTCCATCTTTGGTGCCCATATCCAACGATAAATTAATTTGCTTTACTCTCTCAAATTCTATATAAGAGTGCCCAGACAATCTCTGGAGGTTCTGAAATTTCCGACGGTAAGCTTCAGGGACTAGCATACAAGGCTACAGGCCAAGTGCTGGAAAATGGGATTAGAATAGTTAGGTGCTTGATGGCCGGCACAGACACGATGGGTCAAAGGGCCTGTTTCTGTGTTGTATAATTCTATGACTCTAACAATTCTGCCAAATACTTTAGTTTAACCTTGGTTAAGTTGCTCAAATCACTCAGGGATACATCCTCCTTTCCCAGAAAAGCCACAGCAACTGTTGAAGACATTCTGGTGGTGCAAACCTTTGCTTTTTCAATTATTATTACCCCACTTACAATTGTACGTCATCGGTGTTGGGTTTATCCTGGCAAGAGAGCCCCCACTTAATATGTTACAACTGAGGCGGGAGGAGTGCAATGTTTATTCTAGTCCCACTTCTCTACAGGTTTTTGAATTTTAATTTTTCCCACTTACCGATACGGTCAATCATATACTCTATTTTTCCCAGAATGCAACACACTAACCAGGTTTCTGTAATGAACAACAAAATTACCAGTTTATTATAAAACAAGTCTTAACCAGTAATGGAGTAAAGCAGAAATACACAGATTGAAATTTTAAAGTCCTTTTTTTTAACCTTAGTTCCTCACAGTCACAAACACACACATACACTGGTTAACTGGAAAAATAAAGGATTTTTAAAAAAAATTCTGAGCTCTGGTACAGACAAAAAACACCTGGGTTGAATACTTACTCATTTCTGAAGAAAACAGCAGATGAGATATATTATGTTCCACAACTGGCATACAGTCTATCTTCTGGGTACACATGGACAGGTCTTTTAGAACAGTTCTTTTCAGGTAGCATTGAGAATTAATTTTAGCAGGCCTTCTTCAAAGACAGGAAATGAGCTGAATTGACACAGTGGACTCCTCAAGGTTATTTAGAGATTTGCTGGAAAGCGAGCTGGGTTGTGGTCTTCTCTCCTTTGACACTTCTTCAGCAGACATGACTTTATCTCATTACAGAAGGTAAAACACACTGATACTACAACCAAAAGCTTGTGAGTTTTTTGCCCTCTCAGGAGCGCTCTACTGCTCCTGGGCTTGTCTAATCAAGGGGCGCCTGTCACTTCTCTGCCCACTTCTTCCCCTGTTACCAAGGCTTTTGTTCTATTTTTAAATTTGAGTCATGTGACAACCAGTAAACATTTTTGCCAAACCAGTTCTTCAATGTCCCCTTGATGACTCTCTTGAAAGAAAAACTGGTTCACCATTTATTCAGTTTGACTATGAATTCCTTTAAAAAATATATTTTTAACAAATAAACAGAAGCACCTTCATAACAGTACACATCAAACATTAGTAGTATGTACCCAAAAGCTGTTGTATGTACTCTTTGCAGGCAGTGTCCCTCATTGGAAAATTATCTGAAAATTACTTGAATGCACACAAGCACTCATACATCATATGTAGCTTTACTAGAATATATCAGACAAGGATCCCATCACATGCTTAGGCCAATGAGTCTTATCATCAGCTATACTGTAAATGAAGAAATGAAAACAGAAAGTGCTGGAAATACTCAGCAGGTCTGGCAGCATCTGTGGAGAGAGAAGCAGAGTTAACGTTTCAGATCAGTGACCTTTCATCAGGCGTCCTGATGAAGGGGCGCACACTTGAAATGTTGACTCTGCTTCTCTCTTCACAGATGCTGCCAGACCTGTTGAATATTTCCAGCACTATCTGTTTTTATTTCAGATTTCCAGAATCCACAGTATTTTGCTTTTATTGTAAATGTTTGGCCAAGGAATTAAGCCATTATAATCATGTTACTCAATTCACAATGCCTGGAATGGAATTTATACCACAAGATTCTTCACTGTAGCTACAGGCAGACTTAAAATAACTTAAGGTTTCTAATGCAACATTTTTTAATAAATCAGCAATGGAAACATTTAGCCCAAAGCACATTAATAAAATGTTCAGAATATTTTTTAAAAAGCTACCCTTTATATAATTGAATTGTTTGACAAGCACTTTGTTTGGTGGCAAAATAAGAATGCATTTAACCATCTGAAGGGATTATTTACTTCTACTGCCAATTCACGCGTATGAGGCAGACTTGCTATCGTTCAATCACAACGTCTAGACAATTTTGCTAAACAAATGTTAATTGGAGATTTGTAAAATGGTAAGATTATCATGAAACTATAATTACACTTTCTGGAACTGTATCAGCAAATTAATAGTTGTCTGTGAATGACTACAAGTTGGACTAATCTTGTATTGTACAGACTGAGAAAGACTTTGCAAAGAAAAACCTCTATAAGTTAACCTAAAGCTTCTGTTCCATCAGGTATTCTATCATTAAAATGTGCTTTCACATCATCATGCAGTTCTTTTTCATACACAAAGACATTGAAAGATGCTAGCCAACTACTAGATCCCTTATGAACTGCATAGGAATAGTAAAACCACTGGGAAAATGGCATAAAGGCAGATAAAAATCCTGCCTTTGTTTATAATAGTATTTTTACTTTCCAATTCAAAATAGCTGCTGAAAATTCTAGTAACTTTTTATTGCTCCCTCTTCAAATCTTATTATTCTCATATTTGCATTTTTTTGTTCAACCACCCACAGTGGAGTTGTAGTATTTCCTTAACTATACAAGAGGCTTCGAATTTCTGCAGGGGTCTGCTGGCCATCTACCATCACCTTGATGGAAAATCTGTGGAAGTACCAGAGTTTACACCATTTTTCAGACTTTCCACCAAAGTTATAGTGGACAATAGGGAGAACTCCCACAGAATAAAATTCCATATGCTGTTGCCTAAAAATATCATGCCATTTTCAGTGTAGATTTAGATTTAGATTTAGAGATACAGCACTGAAACAGGCCCTTCAGCCCACCGAGTCTGTGCCGACCATTATCCACCCATTTATACTAATACTACACTAATCCCATATTCCTACCACATCCCCACCTGTCCCTATATTCCCCTACCACCTACCTATACTAGGGGCAATTTATAATGGCCAATTTACCTATCAACTGTTTTTTGGCTGTGGGAGGAAACTGGAGCAAACCCACGCAGACACAGGGAGAACTTGCAAACTCCACGCAGACAGTACCCAGAATTGAACCCGGGTCGCTAGAGCTGTGAGGCTGCGGTGCTAACCACTGCGCCGCTGTGCCGCCCTTCCAACTGTACTTCCAACATAAAAACTTGCGCAGCTAAGCTTTTTGGAGCAGATGCTACTTTGCCCCAAAATTGATCCTCCCTAAATTCCCTTGCACGCATGATCCTTCCCAAATTCGAACTAACAAGTTCTAAATGAGCGAAATTGCATCAATTATAATAAGGGTCAGTGCAAGTTAGGGTAAGTTAGACTGAGACTTATGTGGCACAGGTGTTGCCAAGGTAGCTGAGACAGGAAGAAGAGAAATGTTTGAGTCTGGAGAGTTTTAGTAATGATTTCTGCAGCTGGGAATGACTTTTTGCAACATTCTCTTTGGCATTCTGCTGAGACACACCTGGACTTACCTTGGTTCTGACAGTGTGAGAACACTGGGAAATTTTCATTCTTCTACATTCCTGCTTCTCCTCTATCCCACTCCCACCTGCTGTGAGGACTTCTCAGGAGCAGGTGTGGCATTTCCTATGAGCCTACCCTTATGTGCCATTATAATGGAGAAAGAGAAATCACACAGGGTAGAGCATTTAAGGAGGATGGACTTAAAGATATATTCCACCGCCACCACCCCCCCCCCCCCCCTGTCCTGCCATAGGATATTTAGGCAACACTGGTGCATGATGTTGATCTCCAGAAATAATAAAGCATGACATATGTTCACATTTTATTTTACTGCAACAGAGTCTAAAATGAACACAAGCCAATCCAATCTTTCCTAATGCTATGCTTCCTCTAGACATCTATATGTACCTTTTTTTCTATTTTAGTGCACTATGTGCAACCTGAGTGCCAGTATCGCAAGTGATGGTTGGCTGCTCATGTTCTACCAATGGGTTATCAGATTGAGGTGGCCCTCCTCTTATGACATATTGCTCCTTGTAGGGAGCCACTGCTGGCTCCATCTCTGGGCTTCTGCCTGAGCATCCTAGTCTTGTCTTCTACACTTCACTAGTGAGGTACTCTTACGGGAGCAAGGATGGATGCTTGGTATGTGTTGCTGTCGTAAGAAACGGCAACTTCAGGCAGATCAATTCCAACCATAGCCATTCCACTGAGTATGTGGCCACTGATAAGCAGGCTGGCCTAATAACAGCTATCGGATTCTGAAATGCCTGAGACACACCAACGTGCATCATAGCTGACGTGGTCTGGAAGCAGGTACCTGGTGGTCTCTATTCTCTCCTATTGCCACCAAAGCTGCTGTCTGTGCTTCGTGAAGATCAAGGTACTAATTGCTCCCTGGTTAGTTTTTAGCTGTGAGCTTGCCGTAGATTTCAATGAAGCTGTCACACATTGCATTAACATCAGCAATGAAGAAAAAGATTCACTGATGTTGCTACAAATGAGACCTGTAGCCTTGAAAATCAAACCTGTCAGTTGTCGCATATCCTCAGAGATTTACCTCAGAACTTACATGTAGGTTCATTGTTCCTCAAAGTATTGTTCCTTTCAGTGAATATCCAAGAGTTCTGAATACCATGGGCCCCATTCTAACTCTGTGTAAGTGGATAGGTTTTGATTGAATTAAATTCTCGCCCCATGACTCCAAAGCCATGGACAGACTTCTTTTCGGCCTCCATTAGGAAGGTGGCTCATCCTCATCGACATCCCAATCCTCTGGCTCATCTGTATCTGTGAATCACTTGGTGCTACTTCTTTTTAAGGACCATGTAACTTCTCAGGTATTTTCCCCCAAGTATTTGAACTGGTACATGGGAGTGAAAAATTAAGTGATCAGTCATGGGCTGAGAGCGTCACTAGCAAGGCCAGCATTTATTGCCCATCCCTAATTGCCCTCGAGAACAGAGTGGTGAGCTGCTTTCTAGAACTGCTGCAGTCCATGTGGTGTAGATACATCCAGAGTGCTGTTAGGGAAGGGGTTCCAGGATTTTGACTCAGCAACAGTGAAGGAACAGCGATATAGTTCCGAGGCAGGAAGGTGTGTGACTTGGAGGGAAACTTGTACGTGGTGATGTTCCTGTGTACCTACTGCTCTTTTTCTTCTAGGTGGTAGAGGTTTTAGGTTTGTAAGGTGCTGTCGAAGGAGCCTTGGTGAGTTGCTGCAGTACATCTTGTATATTGGTAGACACTGCTGCCACTGTGTGCCAGTGGTGGAGGGAGTGAATGTTTAAGATGGTGGATGGCATGCCAATCAAGTGGGCTGCATTGTCCTGGATGGTGTCGAGTGTCTTGGAGCTGCACTCATCCAGGCAAGTGAAGAGTATTCCATCACACTTCTGACTTTTGCCTTATAAATTGTGGAAAGGTTTTGAGAAGCCAGGGGGTGAGTTACTCGCTGCAGAATTCCCAGCCTTTGACTTGCTCTTGTAGCTACAGTATTTATATGCCTGGTCCAGTTAAGATTCTGGTGAATGGTAACCCCCAGGATGTTGATGGCAATGCCTTTGAATGTCAAGGGGGATGGTTAGATTCTCTTTTGTTGGAGATGGTCACTGCCTAGCACTTGTGCGGCACGAATGTTATTTGCTACTTATTAGCCCAAGCCTAAATGTTGCCCAGGTCTTGCTGCATGCAGGCATGAACTGCTTCAGTATCTGAGGAGTTATGAATGTACCGTGTTCAGATCCATTCATCAGCAAACATCTGCACTTCTGATGTTATGATGGAGGGAAGGTCATTGATGAAGCAGCTGAAGATGGTAGAACACTACACTGAGAAACTCCTTCAATAATGTCCTGTGGCTGAGATATTTGGCCTCCAACAACTTCAACCATCTTCCTTTGTGTTGGGTATGACTCCAGCCAGTGGAGAGTCTTCTCCCGATTCCATGGACTTACTAGGACTCCTTGATGCCACACGCGATTAAATGCTGCCATGATGTCAAGGGCAGTCACTCTCATCTCATTTCTGGAATTAAGCCTTTTTGTCCATGTTTGGACCATGACTGTAAAGAGCTCTCGAACTGAGTGGACCTGGTGGAACCCAAACTGAGCATTGGTGAGCAGGTCATTGATGGGTAAGTGCCACTTGATAGCTTGATGGAGGGTATCCTCAGTGTGAAGAAGGGACTTCATCTCCACAATGACTGTATGATAGTCACTCCTACCAATACTGTCAAAAACAGATGCATCTGCCACAGGTAGATTGGTGCAGACGAGGTCAAGTAGGTTTTTCCCTTGTGTTGGTTCTTTCAGCACCTGCGGCATGACTAGTCTGGCAGCTATGTCCTTCAGAAGTCGGCCAGCTCCGTTAGTGATGGTGCTACCAAGCCACTCTTGGTAATGGACATTGAAGTCCCCCAACCAGAGTACATTCTGTGCCTTTGTTACCCTCAGTCCCTCTTCCAGATGGTATTCAACATGAAGTACTGAATCATCAGTTGAGGAAGGCGGCAGGTGGTAATCATCAGGGGTTTTCCTTACCCATGTTTGACCTGATGCCATGAGACTTCACTGGGTCCAGAATCAATGAAGAGGACTCCCAAGATCACGCCCTCCTGACTATACTACTATGCTGCCACCTCTGGTCAATCTGACTTACTGGCAGGACAGGACATACCCAGGGAGGTGATGGAGGAGTCTGGAACATTGGCTGTAAGGTATGAGTTTTGTGAATCTGACTATGTCAGGCTGTTGCTTGACTACTCTGTGGGACAGCTCTTCCAATTTAGGCACAAGTCTCCAGATGTTAATGAGGGGGACTCTGCAAGGTGTGCCTTTGTTAAATCCAATGCCTAGGTCGATGCTAGGCGGTCTGTCCTGTTTTAGGCTTAATTGACTTTTATGTAGCGGTTTGATACTGAGTGGCTTGTTAGGCCTTTTCAGAAGGCAGTTAAGAGGCAACCACATTGTTTTGGGCCTGGAGTCACATGTAAGCAAGAGCAGGTAAGGACGGCAGATTTCCTTCCTTAAAGAGCATTAGGAAATCAGATGGGTTTTACCAGCAATCTGGTAGTTGCATGGTCACCGTTACTGAGACTAGCTTTTTAATTCCACATTTACTGAATTAATTGATTTTAAATTCTCCCAATTGCTATGGTGGAATTTGAACTGGAGCATTAATCCAGGCCTCTGGATTACTTGTCCAGTAACGTCATTATTATGTTACCATTCCTTCTGCAAATTTCTCTGCAGCACCTGTGGAAGAGCCTGTCACTCCAGAATTGGCCTTTATAGCCACTCCAGGCGCTGCTTCACAAACCACTGACCACCTCCAGGCGCGTATCCATTGTCTCTCGAGATAAGGAGGCCCAAAAGAAGAATTCCTTCTGGGTGTGGCTGATGGGGTTGGGGCAGCAGAGGACAGGGCAGAAAGTATCTGCAGGTTCATAATGGTTGGGCTGGAGTCCAATTTCATCTTCTTTGGGGGTGACGGTGCTATTATGGGATGAGGAGCTATTCCCACAGATACCCTGGTTATAATTGGATAGGTCTGAGTGTAACCAAGCAAGGATAGCCCCATGGAATTCAACAGTAGAGGAGAGTGGTATGGTCGACCATGTTGAAAACTGTAGCAAGGTTGAGAGACTGAAGAAGGATAAAGCACCATGGTCTCACTGATTAAGAATGTTATTCATAACTTTTATAAGGACAGTTTTGGTGCTGTAAGCAAGGTGGAATCCTGACTGCAGAGATTCAGATAAGGACTTGCATGAAAAATGGGCAGGGAGGTGACAACACGTTCAAGTTCTCACAAGCAGTAATTTGTTTTTTTTGATGTTGATTGAGGGATAAATATTGGTCAGGACAGTGGGCACAACTCCCCTACTTTTCTTCAAAATAGTGACACGTGATCTTTCAACTCCACTTGAGAGGGCAGGCAGGGCCTTGGGTTAATGCCTCATCTGAAAGACAGCATCTCTGACCAGTTTTCCCTTAGTGCTACACTGGAGTGTCTACTTTGATTCTTGTGCTCAAGTCCTGAGCCGGAATTTTTTGTTGAGCAGGAGGCCCCATCCACCGGCCGAAAAGTCAATGGCGAGTCCGCCTCCGCTGAGCCTGGGGAGCCAGACTGGGATTTTTTGCTCCCCAGGCCCTTAACTGGTCTTGGGCAGGACTTCGCCTCCTTGAGGAAGGAAGTCCTGCCTACTGAAGCTGCCGGCCAATGAGTGGGTGGCAGCTCTTAGTCCCAGCAGCGCCAACGGGTCCGGTGGCCACTGCTGGGACTACACCCGGCTATCAGAAGAGGAAGAAGGATGGCCCCGGAAAAAAAGGTAAGCTTTTAGGGCCTCGCCGGGGACAATTGATCAGGGCAGGGGGAGTGTTGTGCTTCGGGGGGGGGCGGCCCTCCATGGGGTACAGGGTGTCCAATCAGGAGGACGCCCCATCAGCCCGCAGGAAGACCACCTGGTTTCATCAGGCAGGCTTTTTGAGGCCTCAGCTGCCCACCAGCCTAGGGTAAAATACTCGTGGCGGCAGGCGAAGGCTCTTAAGTGCCAGTTAATTAGCCACTTGATTGGCCTGGGGCAGGTGGGCCAATTCTCACTGCTGCTGGCCTGTATAAATTGGCAACGGGGATGGGAGGGAGACAGGAACGGCAACCCCCGCCTCCCACTCAATTTTACGCCCTCCCCCCGCTACCAGTCGCTCGTTTGAGGGGCGGGGCATAAAATTCCGGCCCTGGAGTGGGATGTAAACCCACAACCTTCTGTCTGAGAGGTACCAGTGCTACCAACTGAGCCATGGCTGACATTTAGGGTGATTCGAATTTGCATAACTATATATGCCAACACTTCAGAGACATCAGCTGTAAACTTTCTCATAATGGAGATAAATGGTGAATCTTTAATTGTTTCCCTCCAGTTCATATCAAATGGGAGTTTATTGTCTGGAATTTCTATATTATTAATTCTCCAAAGAATTTAATAGACACCATGATTGTAGTTTACTGGCAATAAAAAAAAATCCAGCAGAGCTGCTTTTAATTTTATGCATACATGTGACCTCTTACAGGTCGTCTGCTATGAGGGCCGCTGCTTCCCATGAATTTTTAATCAGGTGGAAACCTGGATGTTTTGGCAGAAACAACCATACACTACAAGCTGGTGGGATATTGTACAATGAGCCATTCCTGTCACTAGCTTGACAAGTAGCAATTTTCTCCTCCTCCATTTTGGTTGTTAATTCTACTTCTCATTCAAATAAACAAAGGACAAGTTCTGATGAAAGGTCACAGACCTGAAACGTTAACTCTGTTTCTCTCTGCACAGATGCTGCCAGATCTGCTGAGTATTTCCAGCATTTTGTGTTTTTAATTCAGATTTCCAGCATCCGCAGCATTTTGCTTTTATTAAAGGACAGTGCTATTTCTGCTACTCAATACATAACGCATTGTTTGAAATCATTAGACAACTCCAATCCTAAGGCCCAGTGGGTAAATGCCCTGCAGGTTGTAATACTATGATATGTTGACTGGAAAGATTCTAGTTGGATTACTCTCCGGTGCTGAGTTAGCTGATCTCAGCAGCAATCTGGCTGTTACAAATGGTCTCAGCATCCTCGCTTTATGAGAGAAAAACTCAGCCAGTGTTTTCACTGTTGAGTGTGAATCATTTGCACCCACTAAAAACTCATGGCCATTCCATCTTCACTTCCTGGGCTATAATCTGGTACAGTGGATCGCCCTCCATTATGGAATCCATCCAATTTTTATTCCTGTGGGCAATCCACTTTGCCAGATTACCATGTAGAGGATTGCAATTTACCCTCATATATTTGGACCTTAAGTGAGTATAGAGTTGTATTCAATTGTAATAGTCCAAGCGCAGTGAGACTCACTATTCTGCTACACAACTGAGAAATGCCCACTTGAATATATTGAACACTGTATCTAACCATTGTACCAAACCCCAGCATAAGTCATGCCTTTAACTTACTGCAGGTAAGAGGAGAGAACTAGAAATAGTTGGAAGAATAAGGAAAAAATGACTTGATCGTGCATCCATTTTTCAATCCCATCCATTGTCTTGGCTGTCTTTTAATAAAATGGTAATATCACAAAGTAGGAGGGGATTTTCTTCTTAAATTATGCTGGTTTGCCAGCATAATTCAAGCTGATACATGAAAGCTATATGGACAGAGACCCATCCTGTCAGGTCTCCACTCATTTTTGCCCCTGTAATAATCATATAAAATCATAGAATCAAAGACTGGTTACTGCACAGAAGGAGGCCATTTAGACCATTGTGCCTATGCCAGCTCTCTGCAAGAGTAAATCTTACCATGTTACTGCCACCTGATGCCAGAAATGTCTGCCAATAAAATGCACGGGCATAATCAAAGAAATTAGTAAAGATGGAATGATATTTTGAGTTAGATTCCCCTTCTTACCAGCCATTTTCATGCAGTTATGGGCTGTTTAGTACAGTAAAAAGGGATTGTGTAGCATAACACTCCAAAAAGCTGTACGAAACTTTTTCTTGGTAAAATCCATCAGTATATGCCCTCATATAACTCACAGCGGCTGGTTGTGGTCAAAGTCTTGGTGCTATTTCTCTCAATTATTCTCCCAAACCCAACAACTGAGGACACAGTCACCATATATACAAGCAGCACAGCAGTATCCCAGAGGCAGATACTCTATTAAGGAGGCCACCTTGGTGGAGATAGCTAATGTTTTATGAAAGTTTGTCTCGACATCAACTTTTGCTGCTTGTTACTCTGGAGCATCTCTAAAGACTTCTCCTGCCACTTACAGAAAGTAATGGAGGAAACCCTGGTAGCTGACATATTGCTTTCATCACATGTCGATCCACCATATGAGCCCTGATGACAAAACCATGTATGAAGATGATTGATTGAAGATTGTGTGATCTTTTGCAGTAGTGGCTTATGACTCTAGTATGGTATTTGCAGACAGAGAAGAATAAATTTAATGAGGCCCATGGGACTAAGAGAACTATAACAAAGCAGACAATTGCTATTCTGGAATTCTGTTTTAGGTGTCTGGATAAATCTGGTAGAGTTCTGCAATACAACCCAACAAGAGTCAGTGTAGCATGATTCACGCTGCATAATACTGCTGTTAAGAAAAGGCTGTCACCTCTTGAAACTGAAGGGGATGATGATGAAGATGGAGAGGGTCCTCCATCTCCATATCAGGGAGAGGGTAGATAGGATAGAGAAGAGATGGAAAAAGACTGCAATTAGGCAGCAGCCAGAGAAAGGAGACAGCAATTGACAGCCAAGTGCTTTCAGTAAATAAATGTCCCTCAACCTAACTGCTTCCCAAAGACCTGCATTCCCAGAGGCTTCCGTACATTGCCATAATATAGGGATCACACTCTCACATGTCATCATCAGGTCCACTAAATTGCAGAGTCATGGAAATGCACTCCGAAGTCTATGTGATCAAATTATTTTTACTTACCAGAACACAATTCACTGGAAGCTTCTAAAAAATGGCTCAGCAAATTTTCAGTTTGGCTGACTCTGCACAGGAGCTGAACAATTTCCTATCTCCCCACAGCTGCAGTAAGGTGTCAGGATGGTGCTTACAGCTCATCAGCAGCACTGAAATGAAGCCCAAACTTAAATTTGGTTCAGGCCTCATGCCAGCAGGAACAGCCAGAATACATGTGATTTTGGATCCCAAACTCCTCAGCTAATCATGATTGTTCCTCCACTCTCCGTACAGGAATGATACTTCTGCTTCCATTCCCAGGTCTTCATATTCACTGGTGCTATGTGTTTCACCCAATAAAAGCTCTTCTGACTCACTATTCCTTCTGAGTAGTTGTATCTGGACTCGTCCTGGGGTAGATAGATGGTGAAGATGGCGCAAAAGAATGTGGCTTTTACTGAGTCTGGTTGATCATGTGAACAGCTAACTTTTTCCTCCCAGTCATTCCCTCAGATTTCCGAGACAGAAAAGCTTCTTTAGCTGTGTTGTACTTACATCACCCGTTTAGTAATGGTGTGAGTGCTTGCCATTGCTATACGTTGACAGTGCATATAGTGCTGCAATGACTTGGGCTACTCCTTGTCCTAACTTTGACACATGCTCTGCCGTCTCCTACATCCCCTTCTGTTTGGCTGTCTACAAGGCGCAAAGTTTTTTCCCATGTGCATAAAGTTTTCTAGATTGGTGTCGCTCCTTCAGTTGCAGTTCTTTGCTTTACAACAATAGATCATAGAATTAAAGGAATGTTACTGTCAAGAACACTTCTTAACATCCATATCTCTGCATGCATACCATTCTTATTAGACTTGCAGGTGCAGGCACCCTTTAAATATCTCTCCTTTAAGACTGCATTGTGGCAAGCTTTTGAGTTCTCACAGTGATTTGCAATTAACATGGTGCATTATTGTTTACAGATGTTCCCTGGGTGTAGATCACTTTGTCTGTCAATGAAAACATTTACACTGAGTACAAAAGAAAATGCTGTATCATTCTTACAGAATGAGCATGAAGAAAAGTGACTTCACTAATCTTAGGTTATTAAATGTGTTCCTGCTCTGTGTAGAAATTTGCTGAATGCACTCACTGCCTCTACCCCTTCCAGCTTATGGTGCTTTCTGCTCTCAGTCCTCACGAGCCTTTATTTTCTACACTTTATTTCAAAGAATCATACATGCCAATTGGCCCATCATGACTGTGCCAGCTCTTTGAATCAGCTGTCCAATTAGTCCCAATCCTGTGCTCTTTCCCCAAAGCACTGCAAATTTTTCCTTCTTAGGTATATACCCAATTTCCATTTCAAAATTACTTCCACCACTCTTTTGGCATGGCAGTGTGTTACAGATCATAACAACCAGCTGCATAAAAAAAACTCAACTCCCTCTTGTTAGTGTGTTAATTATCTTAAATCCATATCCTCTGGTTACAAATACGAAAGCAAAATACTGTGATGATGGAAATCCAAAACAGAAACAGAAAATGCTGGAAATACTCAGCAAGTCTGAGAACATCTGTGGCAAGAGAAACAGAGTTAACATTTCAGGTTGATGAGTTCTGATGAAAGATTGTTGATCTAAAACATTAACTCTGTTTCTCTCTCCACAGATGCTGCCAGCTTGGTGAGTATTTCCAGCATTTTCCACTCTTATCCGTTTTCTAGCCTTCCAGCCAATGGAAACAATTTCAAATCCGAAATTGTTAAACTTAATGTTGAGTCTGGAAGACTATAAAGTACTTTGGGCGGTGGCTGTACCCGAGACACTACACATGTAGTGTCTCCCACCCACCCTCCTCCTCTAACCAAAAAAAAGGACTCTGGTGTGTTGATAAGGTAAGCTTTTTATTTAAAAAGTTCTGTCCGTCGGATTGCTTAGCTAACAAGTTTTGACTTTTTTTGAGGGTTTTTCAGTAGATTTGTTGGGAATTTAGAATAGTGGGAATGGAGGTTAAGGCAGTTGTATGTTCCTCCTGCAGAATGTGGGAGGTAAGGGTCGCCAAGACTGTCCCTGCTGACTGCATCTGCGGGAAGTGCACCCAACTCCAGCTCCTCGAGAACCGCGTTAGGGAACTGGAGCTGGAGCTGGATGAACTTTGGATCATTCGGTAGGCGGAGGGGGTTATTGAGAGGAGTTATGGGGAGGTAGTCACACCTCAGGTAAAAGAAGTAGGTAGATGGGTTACCGTCAGGGGAAGGAGAGGGAACCAGCAGGCAGTGCAGGGATCCCCTGTGGCCGTTTCCCTCAACAACAGGTATACCGTTTTGGATACTGTTGCGGGGGACAGCTTACCAGGGGTAAGCAATGGGGTACAGGTCTCTGGCACAGAGTCTGTCCCTGTTGCTCAGAAGGGAAGGGGGAAGAGGAGCAGAGCATTAGTCATTGGGGACTCCATAGTTAGGGGAACAGATAGGAGGTTCTGTGGGAACGAGAGAGACTCACGGTTGGTGTGTTGCCTCCCAGGTGCCAGCGTTCGTGATGTCTCGGATCGTGTTTTTGGGATCCTTAAGGGGGAGGGGGAGCAGCCCCAAGTCGTGGTCCACATAGGCACCAACGACATAGGTAGAAAGAGAGATGGGGATTTAAGACAGAAATTCAGGGAGCTAGGGTGGAAGCTTAGAGCGAGAACAAACAGAGTTGTTATCTCTGGGTTGTTGCTCGTGCCACGTGATAGCGAAGCGAGGAATAGGGAGAGAGAGGAGTTGAACACGTGGCTGCAGGGATGGTGTAGGAGGGAGGGTTTTGGTTTCCTGGATAATTGGGGCTCTTTCTGGGGTAGGTGGGACCTCTACAAACAGGATGGTCTTCACCTGAACCAGAGGGGTACCAATATCCTGGGGGGGAGATTTGCTAGTGCTCTTCGGGGGGGGTTTAAACTAATTCAGCAGGGGAATGGTAACCTAAATTGTAGTTCCAGTGTACAGGATGTTGAGAGTAGTGAGGTCAGGGATAAGGTTACAAGGACGCAAGAGGGCACTGGCAAGCAAGAACTTGGTTTAAAGTGTGTCTACTTCAACGCCAGGAGCATCCGGAATAAGGTGGGTGAGCTTGCTGCATGGGTTGGTACCTGGGATCTCGATGTAGTGGCTATTTCGGAGACATGGGTAGAGCAGGGGCAGGAATGGATGTTGCAGGTTCCGGGATTTAGATGTTTCAGTAAGAACAGAGAAGATGGTAAAAGAGGGGGGTGGTGTGGCATTGTTAATCAAGGAGAGTATTACAGCGGCAGAAAGGACGTTTGAGGACTCATCTACTGAGGTAGTATGGGCCGAGGTTAGAAACAGGAGAGGAGAGGTCACCCTGTTGGGAATTTTCTATAGACCTCCGAATAGTTCCAGAGATGTAGAGGAAAGGATAGCGAAGATGATTCTCGACAGGGGCGAGAGTAACAGGGTAGTTGTTATGGGGGACTTTAACTTTCCAAATATTGACTGGAAATACTATAGTTCGAGTACTTTAGATGGGTCAGTTTTTGTCCAGTGTGTGCAGGAGGGTTTTCTGACACAGTATGCAGACAGGCCAACCAGGGGCGATGCCACATTGCATTTGGTACTGGGTAATGAACCCGGCCAAGTGTTAGATTTAGATGTAGGTGAGCACTTTGGTGATAGTGATCACAATTCGGTTAGGTTTACCTTAGCGATGGGCAGGGACAGGTATATACCGCAGGGCAAGAATTATAGCTGGGGGAAAGGAAATTATGATGCGATTAGGCAAGATTTAGGATGCGTAGGATGGGGAAGGAAACTGCAGGGGATGGGCACAATCAAAATGTGGAGCTTATTCAAGGAGCAGCTACTGCGTGTCCTTGATAAGTATGTACCTGTCAGGCAGGGAGGATGTTGTCGAGCAAGGGAGCCGTGGTTTACTAAAGAAGTTGAAGCGCTTGTCAAAAGGAAGAAGAAGGCTTATGTTAGGATGAGACGTGAAGGCTCAGTTAGGGCGCTTGAGAGTTACAAGCTAGCCAGGAAGGATCTAAAGGGAGAGCTAAGAAGAGCAAGGAGAGGACACGAGAAGTCATTAGCGGATAGGATCAAGGAAAACCCTAAGGCTTTCTATAGGTATATCAGGAATAAAAGAATGACTAGAGTTAGATTAGGGCCAATCAAGGATAGTAGTGGGAAGTTGTGTGTGGAATCAGAGGAGATAGGGGAAGCGTTAAATGAATATTTTTCGTCAGTATTTACAGTGGAGAAAGAAAATGTTGTCGAGGAGAATACTGAGATTCAGACTACTAGGCTAGATGGGATTGAGGTTCACAAGGAGGAGGTGTTAGCAATTTTGGAAAGTGTGAAAATAGATAAGTCCCCTGGGCCAGATGGGATTTATCCTAGGATTCTCTGGGAAGCCAGGGAGGAGATTGCAGAGCCTTTGTCCTTGATCTTTATGTCGTCATTGTCGACAGGAATAGTGCCGGAAGACTGGAGGATAGCAAATGTTGTCCCCTTGTTCAAGAAGGGGAGTAGAGACAGCCCTGGTAATTATAGACCTGTGAGCCTTACTTCGGTTGTGGGTAAAATGTTGGAAAAGGTTATAAGAGACAGGATTTATAATCATCTTGAAAAGAATAAGTTCATTAGCGATAGTCAGCACGGTTTTGTGAAGGGTAGGTCGTGCCTTACAAACCTTATTGAGTTTTTCGAGAAGGTGACCAAACAGGTGGATGAGGGTAAAGCAGTGGATGTGGTGTATATGGATTTCAGTAAGGTGTTTGATAAGGTTCCCCACGGTAGGCTATCGCAGAAAATACGGAAGTATGGGGTTGAAGGTGATTTAGAGCTTTGGATCAGAAATTGGCTAGCTGAAAGAAGACAGAGGGTGGTGGTTGATGGCAAATGTTCATCCTGGAGTTTAGTTACTAGTGGTGTACCGCAAGGATCTGTTTTGGGGCCACTGCTGTTTGTCATTTTTATAAATGACCTGGAAGAGGGTGTAGAAGGGTGGGTTAGTAAATTTGCGGATGACACGAAGGTCGGTGGAGTTGTGGATAGTGCCGAAGGATGTTGTAGGGTACAGAGGGACATAGATAGGCTGCAGAGCTGGGCTGAGAGATGGCAAATGGAGTTTAATGCGGAAAAGTGTGAGGTGATTCACTTTGGAAGGAGTAACAGGAATGCAGAGTACTGGGCTAATGGGAAGATTCTTGGTAGTGTAGATGAACAGAGAGATCTTGGTGTCCAGGTACATAAATCCCTGAAGGTTGCTACCCAGGTTAATAGGGCTGTTAAGAAGGCATATGGTGTGTTAGCTTTTATTAGTAGGGGGATCGAGTTTCGGAGCCACGAGGTCATGCTGCAGCTGTACAAAACTCTGGTGAGACCGCACCTGGAGTATTGCGTGCAGTTCTGGTCACCGCATTATAGGAAGGATGTGGAAGCTTTGGAAAGGGTGTAGAGGAGATTTACTAGGATGTTGCCTGGTATGGAGGGAAGGTCTTACGAGGAAAGGCTGAGGGACTTGAGGTTGTTTTCGTTGGAGAGAAGGAGGAGGAGAGGTGACTTAATAGAGACATATAAGATAATCAGAGGGTTAGATAGGGTGGACAGTGAGAGTCTTTTTCCTCGGATGGTGATGGCAAACACGAGGGGACATAGCTTTAAGTTGAGGGGTGATAGATATAGGACAGATGTCAGAGGTAGTTTCTTTACTCAGAGAGTAGAAGGGGCGTGGAACGCCCTGCCTGCAACAGTAGTAGACTCGCCAACTTTAAGGGCATTTAAATGGTCATTGGATGGACATATGGATGAAAATGGAATAGTGTAGGTCAGATGGTTTCACAGGTCGGCGCAACATCGAGGGCCGAAGGGCCTGTACTGCGCTGTAACGTTCAAATTCTAAAAAAAATGTGGTGATGCTTTCCAACTTCTGTTGAGCTTCATTGGAAATCATCTTTGGCAATTATTCTGTTATTTCCATTTCCACCTCCTCAAGGCCCATCTCTTGTTTCTTTACTTGTCCCATTATCATTTCCTTTTGCCTTGCACCATCATCCCTTTTGTCATTTAATTTCTTCTGCCTTCCACCTGATCGCAGATCTTCCCTTTTGTTTTCACCCCAACCCCCTTTTTCCCTGCTTCTGTACTTGCCTCAGACCAGTTACATCACTAACTTTTCAGTTCTGACGAAAGATCATCGGCCTGAAATATTAACTCTGTTTCTCTCACCACAGATAATTACAGCATCCACAGTATTTTGCTTCTATTTACTCTATCAAAACCCCTCATAATTTTGAACACCTATTATATTTTTGCTGGAAGGACATCACCAAAGCATCAGGCAGTCTCGGCCTTCCTGATATCACGATGCCAATCCTTCCTCACTAATTTCTGGTTTGTTGTGTTGCTGCCCGGCAAACAAAAACAGCTTTAATCAGCTGCAACATTTTAAGTACTGAAGCACTAAATTTTACTCCTCTCAACTAAACCAATAGGCATCTTACTGCTACTCTGAAACATAGGTAGGACCAGTCCAGGAAACTACAGCAGGTTAGGGGCAGTATGACAGGGGATAGTGCAGGAAAATGGTGATGAGGTAGAAGATCAGCCATGATCTAGTTGAATGGCAAAGTAGGCTTCAGGGGCCAAATAGCCTACTCCTGCTCCTATTTCCTATGTTCCTATGATAAGGGTGAGCAATAGCGCTAACCGACCAATTGGAGGAGAATCTAACCCCATGTGTCACATTTTTCATTATTATCACCATTGCACTTCAAGATATATACAACAGGGGGCCAACATTTCTAAATTTGGCACATGAGGACTTGTAAAGGTTAAAAGGCAATACCTGCGATGACATTCAATTGCACGGTGATTCATCACCCTCCCCTGCCAGTATATAAGATTGGATTTTGCAGAGGCCAAAAGATTTATCCTGGAGCAAGTTGTCCCGTTAAGCTGCAATAGGAGCCAAAGTCCTGAAGCAGTAGGGATTGTCCATTTGCTGTGGCAGACTCTTTAGCACAGGTAGAAACCTTTCCAGAAGCCTGCAAGTTATATTTAATTAAGCTTATTCTGGGAAACATACTGGGCTATTGGGTGAGTAAAAACCTCACCCTGACACACATGTAGAACTAAAACCGCAAAAAGGAAAAATCTCAGTCTCAGTATAGAATTGCAGTAAATATACTTCAGTGTTTCCATCCTTTGTCTTTATTGTAGTGTATGACCTCTTCATATAACCTGTCTGATTAATTGCAGATGTGTAAGTTCCATTTTGATTCAAATTAAACATATCGCAAGTAAACAAACATAAATACCATTTGTTTTAATGGAAAACATACCTTGAAAATCTAGTTGTTTTATAACTGACATCGAAATTTCCTTTTCTAATAGTCTATAAAAAAAAAGTTTAACTTTTTCAAAACCCATTCATTAGTGAATATCCTTTACAGATATTCCAGTGCATAACTTCGATAACATAACTGCTTCGAAGTCATTTTTTCCACATTTTGATTACTGAGAATTTGCAGCAGAGTTAAATAAATGCACAGTGTTAAAAAAAAACATACTTCACAGTATCAAAGAACAAAGAACAAAGAAAATTACAGCACAGGAACAGGCCCTTCGGCCCTCCAAGCCTGCGCCGATCCAGATCCTCTATCTAAACATGTCGCCTATTTTCTAAGGGTCCGTATCTCTTTGCTTCCTGCCCATTCAGGTATCTGTCTAGATACATCTTAAAAGACGCTATCGTGCCCCCGTCTACCACCTCCGCTGGCAACTCATTCCAGGCACCCACCACCCTCTGCGTAAAGAACTTTCCGTGCATATCCCCCCTAAACTTTTCCCCTCTCACTTTGAACTCGTGACCCCCAGTAATTGAATCCCCCACTCTGGGAAAAAGCTTCTTGCTATCCACCCTGTCGAGACCTCTCATGATTTTGTACACCTCAATCAGGTCCCCCCTCAACCTCCGTCTTTCTAATGAAAATAATCCTAATCTACTCAACCTCTCCTCGTAGCTGGCATCCTCCATACCAGGCAACATCCTGGTGAACCTCCTCTGCACCCTCTTCAAAGCATCTACATCCTTTTGGTAATGTGGCGACCAGAACTACACGCAGTATTCCAAATGTGGCCGAACCAAAGTCTTATACAACTGTAACATGACCTGCCAACCCTTGTACTCAATACCCCGTCCGATGAAGGAAAGCATGCCGTATGCCTTCTTGACCACTCTATTGACCTGCGTTGCCACCTTCAGGGAACAATGGACCTGAACACCCAAATCTCTCTGTACATCAATTTTCCACAGGACTTTTCCATTTACTGTATAGTTCACTCTTGAATTGGATCTTCCAAAATGCATCACCTCGCATTTACCCTGATTGAACTCCATCTGCCATTTCTCTGCCCAACTCTCCAATCTATCTATATTCTGCTGTATTCTCTGACAGTCCCCTTCACTATCTTAGTGTCGTCTGCAAACTTGCTAATCAGACCACCTATACTTTCCTCCAAATCATTTATGTATATCACAAACAACAGTGGTCCCAGCACGGATCCCTGTGGAACACCACTGGTCACACGTCTCCATTTTGAGAAACTCCCTTCCACTGCTACTCTCTGTCTCCTGTTGCCCAGCCAGTTCTTTATCCATCTAGCTTGTACACCCTGGACCCCATGCGACTTCACTTTCTCCATCAGCCTACCATGGGGAACCTTATCAAACGCCTTACTGAAGTCCATGTATATGACATCTACAGCCCTTCCCTCATCAATCAACTTTGTCACTTCCTCAAAGAATTCTATTAAGTTGGTAAGACATGACCTTCCCTGCACAAAACCATGTTGCCTATCACTGATAAGCCCATTTTCTTCCAAATGGGAATAGATCCTATCCCTCAGTATCTTCTCCAGCAGCTTCCCTACCACTGACGTCAGGCTCACCGGTCTGTAATTACCTGGATTATCCCTGCTACCCTTCTTAAACAAGGGGACAACATTAGCAATTCTCCAGTCCTCCGGGACCTCACCCGTGTTTAAGGATGCTGCAAAGACATCTGTTAAGGCCCCAGCTATTTCCTCTCTCGCTTCCCTCAGTAACCTGGGATAGATCCCATCCGGACCTGGGGACTTGTCCACCTTAATGCCTTTTAGAATACCCAACACTTCCTCCCTCCTTATACTGACTTGACCTAGAGTAATCAAACATCTGGCCCTAACCTCAACATCCGTCATGTCCCTCTCCTCGGTGAATACCGATGCAAAGTACTCATTTAGAATCTCACCCATTTTCTCTGACTCCACGCATAACTTTCCTCCTTTGTCCTTGAGTGGGCCAATCCTTTCTCTAGTTACCCTCTTGCTCCTTATATATGAATAAAAGGCTTTGGGATTTTCCTTCACCCTATTTACTAAAGATATTTCATGACCCCTTTTAGCCCTCTTAATTCCACGTTTCAGACTGGTCCTACATTCCCGATTTTCTTTCAAAGCTTCGTCTTTCTTCAGCCTCCCAGACCTTATGTATGCTTCCTTTTTCCTCTTAGCTAGTCTCACAATTTCACCTGTCATCCATGGTTCCCTAATCTTGCCATTTCTATCCCTCATTTTCACAGGAACATGTCTCTCCTGCACGCTAATCAACCTCTCTTTAAAAGCCTCCCACATATCAAATGTGGATTTACCTTCAAACAGCTGCTCCCAATCTACATTCCCCAGCTCCTGCCGAATTTTGGTATAGTTGGCCTTCCCCCAATTTAGCACTCTTCCTTTAGGACCACTCTCGTCTTTGTCCATGAGTATTCTAAAACTTACGGAATTGTGATCAATTTTCCCAAAGTAGTCCCCTACTGAAACTTCAACCACCTGGCCCGGCTCATTCCCCAACACCAGGTCCAGTATGGCCCCTTCCCGAGTTGGACTATTTACATACTGCTCTAGAAAACCCTCCTGGATGCTCCTTACACATTCTGCTCCATCTAGACCTCTAACACTAAGTGAATCCCAGTCATTGTTGGGAAAATTAAAATCTCCTATCACCACCACCCTGTTGCTCCTACATCTTTCCATAATCTGTTTACATATTTGTACCTCTATCTCACGCTCGCTGTTGGGCGGCCTGTACTACAGCCCCAACATTGTTACCGCACCCTTCCTATTTCTGAGTTCTGCCCATATTGCCTCACTGCTCGAGTCCTCCATAGTGCCTTCCTTCAGCACAGCTGTGATATCCTCTTTGACCAGTAATGCAACTCCTCCACCCCTTTTAACTCCCTCTCTATCCCTCCTGAAGCATCGATATCCTGGGATATTTAGTTGCCAATCATGCCCTTCCCTCAACCAAGTCTCAGTAATAGCAATAACATCATACTCGCAGGTACTAATCCAAGCCCTAAGTTCATCTGCCTTACCTACTACACTTCTTGCATTAAAACAAATGCACCTCAGACCACCAGTCCCTTTGCGTTCATCATCTGCTCCCTGTCTACTCTTTCCCTTAGTCACGCTGACTTCATTATCTAGTTCCTTACAGGCTTTAGTTACTACCTCCTTACTGTCCACTGACCTCCTCATTTGGTTCCCCCTGCCACATTAGTTTAAACCCTCCCCAACAGCATTAGCAAAAGCACCCCCAAGGACATTGGTTCCAGTCCGGCCCAGGTGTAGACCGTCCAATTTTTAATAGTCCCACCTCCCCCAGAACCGGTCCCAATGTCCCAAAAATCTGAACCCCTCCCTCCTGCACCATCTCTCAAGCCACGCATTCATCCTGACTATTCTTTCATTTCTACTCTGACTATCATGTGGCACTGGTAGCAATCCTGAGATTACTACCTCTGAGGTCCTACTTTTTAACTTGGCTCCTAACTCCCTAAATTCTGCTTGTAGGACCTCATCCCGTTTTTTTACCTATATCATTGATGCCTATGTGCACAACGACAACTGGCTGTTCACCCTCCCCTTTCAGAATGTTCTGCAGCCGATCTGAGACATCCCTGACCCGTGCGCCTGGGAGGCATTCCATTCGGGAGTCTCGTTTTAGACCACAGAACCGCCTATCTACTCCCCTTACCATGGAATCCCCGATGACTATAGCCCTTCCACTCTTTTTCCCGCCCTTCTGAACAGCAGAGCCAGCCACGGTGCCATGAACCTGGCTACTGCTGCCTTCCCCTGGTGAGCCATCTCCCTCAACAGTATCCAAAACGGTATACCTGCTTTGGAGGGAGATGACCGCAGGGGACACCTGCGCTGCCTTCCTGCTCTTTCTCTGCCTTTTGGTCACCCATTCCCTTTCTCCCACAGCAATCCTAATCTGCGGTGTGACCAATTCGCTAAACGTGCTATCCACGACCTCCTCAGCATCGCGGATGCTCCAAAGTGAGTCCATCCGCAGCTCCAGAGCCGTCATGTGGTCTAACAAGAGCTGCAGCTGGACACACTTCCAGCATGTGAAGGAGTCAGGGACATCAGCCGTGTCCCTGAGCTCCCACATTGAGCAAGAGGAGCATAACACGGGTCTGAGATCTCCTGCCATTTTTAATCTTAAGCTTAACTTAGTCTTAACTTAGATAAATGAAAAAGGAACGAAAAGTTTTTACCAATCACACGAAATCCTTGGACTGAAGGGCATTTCTTTTAAAATTATTTTTTCAAGAGTTTTGCTGGCATTTTCCCTTTGATATTTGTTCACCCCTTCAGTACTAAACTGCACAAAAACTCTTTTCACATGACGAGACAACATGCCTACAAATCTGCAATAAATGTAGCAAAACGGAAATGGTGCAAGAGATTGGGAACAGATTCTAAGGATATGTGAAAATTGAGTGAGATTTAAACAGTAACATTTCTAAGTCTATAGAACAATATTTAGCATGAAAACAGACACAATGTTGCAACAATGGTTCAGTTGATAATGTTCATGCCTGCTGAGAGAACTGTGCTGTACAGGTAGAGTTCAAACCCCAGTGTGTGCTGAGTTAGATGAATTCATTCAGGGCGGCAGTAACAATGCTACGATTGGCTTTTATGCCTGTGGGTTAGGGAAGGAAAAGTCAGCCAAGTTTTAAATTCTTGATTGCATGATTCCTCCTGGGAAGAGCTTTTGTGAGTATTGAGTAAGGATATTATTGGAATTGGCTCAGTCCAATACAATGGGCTCAATTCTCCTCCTGTTGGTAGTTCAGCAGTGGAGCAGTAATACCCAAGTATGTATGCAGTTAACTTGCCACAATGAATTCTCTCCCTCATCTTCATTTCACACCATGGCCATGTTAACAGGTAACTAAATACCTGACTCCCTCCCAGAGCACATACCTTCTGCTGGGGACCATTTCCCTTGGGTCCCTGGTGGCAGGCTCCTGCTGCCCAATTCTAATGGTCAGACCTCATTAGCATGTTGCTTGCCAATTTCCTGAGCAAAATAATAGGGTAGTGAGCGGGAAGCAAATGCTAAGCTGATTTCTGCCAGGTGGGGCAAGTTAAAATCAACTCCAGGGTGGTAATAATTAATTGTGGTTAGTGTTATTGGAGATTTTAGAGCATTTTGATAAATGTAATTTTGTAAACACAGCTTGTGTTTATAGAGAGTTCTGAGTTCATTACTGTGTATGCTTTCACTTCTTTGTGGTTTGGAAGATGTTAAGGGAAGTATAGACGTCTGTCATAAGAAGGCACATGGCTTTGACAGTGAGGAATATTTTGCAAGTATGGGGAGAGAATGGGCAGCTGTAAAGTGATTTTATTTGTTGTGTTCCTTGATTGAAAGCTCTGGGCTGTAAATTAATCCTTCATTGCCCTGGCTGCTGGCTGTTCAGTCCCATGCCCTCATGCTGCTGAGAGGGAGGCCTGCTCTTTACCACCATCAGCTTTTGGAAGCAGCAAGCCTTCATCGTTATGTAGTATGTGGCAAGCCACAATGATTCTTAAGACTCTTCCTGGTTATATTGTAGAGTCCACCCGATTTATCCAGGCACCTAAATTAAAATTTGATACTGCCTCTAGTTTGCTCTATGACATTTCTTGTGTCATGACATTAAATCCATTTGAGTGAATTTTAACTCCCTCCATTCAGCAGAAACCAGGTGGAACAGGACTTAAAATTCAAACTGTGCACTTACTACCATTTTCCATCCAGCAGTCATTTTAACATTGATGTTATCTTGGGCGTTTGAGGCACCTGCCTGCCTCAGGTCGTATGATGTCATTAGGATCCCAATACAACTGCTACTGGACAGAATACCTGCTACGGATGGCCCACTCATTTAAACCACGCACACAGTGGAGGTGCTGTCAGGTAACTCTAAAACTTAGTTTCCTCAGGCCAGGAGGAGCAGGAATGATCCAAGAAAACCCACAAACAAACTTTGGGTGACTGGTGTCCCAGGCTCCCCCCACTACTGACATACAAGACCCTTCCAACCTGCCCTGACTACATACCTACAGCCCAGCAGTCCAATCTCCACAAGCTTGATCTGCTTTTGCCCATTATGGGCAGGTGACTGGCTGGTGGTGTGATAATGAGGCCCAGCTGTTAAAATGGACCATGCATCCTGTAGTGTTCAATGGTTTAATTGATCTATGTTTGATTGTGTTAGTTTGTTCACTGATTGATGTTCACTGTGGTTAATTTCTTAAGCTTGTGGGTGGAACTTAAGAGTTAAGGAACTGAAATCATGCAAGAAAGTTCTGGATAAACAGACCTGAGTTTTTTTTGAGACAATGTGTAGAAATATTGTAAGTGCTGTGATATTTTACAGCACTGTAAATAAACCTGTTGTTGACTTAGAACTAGTGTCATCCCTGCAGTGCTCTGAGATAAATCAGATATATAAAATATCCAGCAAACTGGCAAATACATAACACCTCCCACTACTACTTGCGGGTGGGTGTCCCGTGGGTTTCTGACAGGAACTTAAAATTTCCCATATTATATTTATTGTCCCTCTCAATCTGTAGTATACTGTGTCATGCCAATTTGCTTTGTTGAATGATAATTTTCTTTAATCCACTGACTGGAGATCTGAATTTATTTTAATTTAAGAAATTTTAAAAAACAGATAAAAGCTTAAGTTAGCCACCTAATTTGCAACACAGTATCCTACATTGCAAGGCCTGTGAAGAGGGAGACAAAATGTCTGCTCCTCCCAGCAAGAACCAAGACCCAGGAAGTTTAAGGGAACTGCTTGTTCTTTTTCTTTTAGCAAGAAGAAATACTGCTATCTACTATGCTTGAATCACTGAGTGACTGTCATGTGACAATCCCCTTCCCATCTGTGGTTTCAGCTTGTGTTTCTCTGCAGCAGCAAGGAGAAACATCTAGACTCTGGCATGTGCAGACCCAAGTGGGGGTCCCTCTTTCTTTCTCTCCATTCCAACTTGCAAGCTTCAAATCCTGCCTGTTGACTGACCACCTTTGCATACTCTGGCTACAATCAGAAACCCCATTGGAAGAAATCGTCCACATCGCTCTCTCCAAGAGACCGACTAAACGATTCATCTACCTTTTAAAATTAAAAGCCTCAGGACCACCAAATTCAGCTAGAAGCCAGCCAAATCACCAAACCCCACAGACTGTCTACCCCTTTGTTCCTGTGGACTCGAACTCAACCAATCTACCTTTCCCCACTTCGTAACCTATTTGTGTGTGTGTAAAGCTCTAGTGTGTGTGAGTGAAAATTGGCACATAATTTATGATTTTCATTTCTTCAGTATAGGTAGAATAAAGTTTACCTCTTTCTTTGTTAAACTCAAGAAAACATAGCAAATTAGTAATCAAACATCTACTGAACTGGCCAGTGCATCCACTTTAAGCAAGAATTAAATCTGTTGTGGTCAAACAAGGAGAGGGAAAAGAAGAAAGCCCTTCAACCCCTCTTCACTTGACCGTAACAACTATAATCAAAGCCATGACTGCAGGGGATACATTTACTCACCAATCAACTATCCTGATATATGTCTGAGTCATGAGGGTTGATATGATGGATTGTTGCATTATGAAAGTCATATGGCGACCTCCAGGTTTTTTTTTATTTTGTTCATGGGATGTGGGCAACGCTGTTCTCATGCAGCTGCTGCCCTTGTCCCTCTAGGTGGTAGAGGTCTCGGTTTGGAAGGTGCTGTCAAAGGGGCCTTGGTGAGTTGCTGCAGTGCATCTTGTAGATTGTAAAACTGCTGCCACTGTGCGTCGGTCGTGAAGGGAGTGAATGTTGAGGTAGTGGATGGGGTGCTAATCAAGAGGGCTGCTTTGTCCTGGACGGTATCAAGCTTCTTGAGTGTTGTCATGTGGTGTCTGGACAGAGTAGATAGAGAGAAACTGTTCTCACTTGTGAAAGGATCAAGAATGAGAGGGCACAGATTTAAAGTAATTGGTAAGAGAAGCAAAAATGACATGAGGAAAAACCTTTTCAAGCAACGAGTGGTTAAGGTCTGGAACGTGCTGCCTGGGAGTGTGGTGGAGGCAGGTTCAATTGAAGCATTCAAAAGGGAACTAGGCAGTTATATGAAAAGGAAGAATGTGCAGGGTTATGGGGAGAAGGCAAAGGAATGGGACTGAGGGAATTTCTCTTCCAGGGTGTGCCAAATGGCCTCCTTCTGTACTGTAACAATTCTGTGATTCTGTGAACCCATCCAGGCAAGTGGAGAGTATTCCATCAAACTTGTGCCTTATAGATGGTTGACAAGCATTGAGAGACAGGACGTGAGTTACTCACCACAGAATTCCTAGCCTCTGACCTGCTCTTGTAGCCACAGAATTGATATGGCTGGTCCAGTTCAGTTTCTGGTCAATGGTAACCCCAGCATATTGATAGTGGGGGATTCAGCGATGGTAATGCCATTGAACATCAAGGGGAGATGATTAGATTCTCTCTTGTTTGAGATGGTCATTGCCTGGCACTTATGTGGTGCGAATGTTACTTGCCACTTATCAGTGTTACAACCAGGTGAGAGGGGTCTTGGGGTTCCATCTCAGCCTTTGCCTAGTGGGGTTTAATTTTTAAAAACATCATGTTTTAGCTCCCCCTTAATGAATTCCAATGATAAGGCAAAGAAATCAATTCAGCCAGGTTTCCTTAGATTTTAAACAAGAAAGGTAGAGGTTTATTAATCTTAATATCTTAAACTCTTATCAAGTTATTGACTACGAATATGCGACGCGACCACGCTAGCATGCATATGCGATAAACACACAAGCAGATAGAAACAGAAAAAGTAGAAGGAATAAAAGGGGAAAAGTTTGAGGCAATATCTGGTAGTTACAGTCCTTTAAGTTCAATGTGGAGTCTTTGGTTGCTGGTCAGTCCTGCTGTTCGTTGGGGTTCACGCTTCAACTTGTTTCGATGTCGGAGTCTTTCCTCTCTTGAGGTTTACGTGTCTTCCGTGGGTCCGGTGGCTTGGGGAAAAAGCCAAAGAGAGAGAGAGGCTTCCTTGTTCCAGGTTCCAGTTCAAAACTGCCTTCTGCCTCTTCCTCTGTGGCACAATTCAAAAAACCCCAGTTTTCCCAGCAGGTTAGTCATGTGATTAGCTGTTTTGACCACTTCTGTTTGTGGATTCGGCCATCTTAACAGTCATCCTGGAATGTGAGCTTCCTCACCTTCAATGTCTGATGATCACAGTCCATTTTGGGTTAAGTGGACCAGGGAATAGTCCTTTGTTTCTCCAGGCACCGACTGTTAGTATGCAAATGTTTTTCCAGCCAAGTGTCTGGTAATTTATTTTTTAACATGTCCTTTCTTCACTCCAGCAACAGTTTAAAATCAATGTTCACATGACAAAATTAATAAGCCTCATTCTTGGCAGGTGGTTGTCTGCATAACATCAGCATAAGCCTGGATGCTGTCCAGGTCTTGGTGCATTTGGGCATGGGCTGCTTCAGTATCTGAGGAGTTGTGAATGATGCTGAGCATTGTGCAATCATCAGCGAACATCCCCAATTCTGACCTTATGATGGAGGGAAGGTCATTAATGAAGCAGCTGAAAATGTTTGGACCTAGGACAGTACCCTGAGGAACTCCTGCTGTGATGTTCTGGGACTGAGATGATTGACCTCCAACAACCACAACCATCTTCCTTTGCGCTAGGTATGACTCCGACCAGCAGAGAGTTTTCCCACTGGTTCCCATTGATTCCAATTTTGCTCAGGCTCCTTGATGCCATACTCGGTCAAATGCTGCCTTGATGTCAAGGGCAAGTCACTCTCACTTCACCTCTGGAGTTCAGCTCTTTTGTCCATGTTTGGACCAAGGCTGTAATGAGGTCAGGAGCTGAGTGGCCCTGGCGGAACCCAAACTGAGCTTCAATGAGCAGGTTATTGCTGAACATTGATTATTAGGACAAGGCATTTGGCATTGCATTTTAGCTGCACACTAATAGAATGAAAGCCTTTCCTATTCATTAAGTTAAGGGATTTGTTTTATTGGGCTTTGAGTGACATATACATTTCACCAATTGTTCCTTGCATCAATGGGAGCCTGTCAACATATCTGTAAATCTTTCTCTTTCTCTCTGTTCTTCTTCTATTGAGAAGTATATGAATGATGCAGTCCTAAATATAGCAATATAGCAAAACTGAAGTAAATGCGAATCGAGAGGAAAACTCTCCGCTGGTTAGAGTCGTACCTACCACAAAGGAAGATGGTTCTGGTTGTTGGAGGCCAGTCATCTCAGCCCCAGGACATTGCTGCAGGAGCTCCTCAGGGTAGTGTCCTAGGCCCAACCACCTTCAGCTGCTTCATTTCAATAACCTTCCCTCCATCATAAGGTCAGAAGTGGGGATGTCCGGTGATGATTGTACAATGTTCAGCACCATTCACAACTCCTCAGATACTGAAGCAGTCCGTATACAAGATGCACTGCAGCAACTCACCACGGCTCCTTCGACAGAACCTTCCAAACCCCTGACCTCTTCCACCTAGAAGGACAAGGGCAGCTGACACATGGCAAACACCTGCAAGTTCCCTTCCAAGTCATACAACATCCTGACTTGGAACTATATCGCTGTTCCTTCACTGTCGCTGGGTCAATATTGTGGAACTGCCTCCCTAACAGCACTGTGTAACCGCACCAGATGGACTGCAGCGGTTCAAGAAGGCAGCTCACCACTACCTTCTCAAGGGCAGTTAGGGATGGGCAAGAAATGCTGGCCATGCCAGCAATACCCACATCCCATGAATGAATAAAACAAATTCGTGAGCTTGATTCAGTGATGAACTGCTGCCTGACTAATGTGGCAAAAATCCACGATTCTCCCTGGAAGGATCCAGTTACAAAAATTTTAAGGTAGTGTTAACCTTGACTGGTACTGACAATGGTGTTCTCCTGATGGGAGTGAACTGCAGATCTTCAACCAGCAGTTGACATATTTCCCCATTAGCCTCTGGGACTAAGTGCAGTCTTCTGAGGAACAGATGACCAGAAGACCTGCTTGGTCTGTAGACCCTGGTGTGTGGCTCTCAGTGTGTAGGGAAGAGATTGATAGGTAGGCCAGGTAACACCAACCTGGAGAAGCAAAATGGCCTCTCAATGTGGTAACTGTCTCAGGAATACCTTCCTGCAGCATCTACTGCCAATTATACATTGTTGTTAAAATTTGGTACACAAGTTGGGGAAAAGTGTGCAGAGGCATTAGCAATGGCCCCTTAATTCCATTTAAATGGAGTGGGTCATGTTCCTGAGGGCTTTAAAAAGGAATGGCAAATTTCTTTGAAGGATAATGCAGGTAGGCAGGTTGTCTTTTAGCAGTAGATTTAAGGTGATGACCTTGAAGAACCCATTTGACACCAATAGCCATCCCAAATCCACTTCAAATCAGGATCCTTACTGTCTAGGCTGCTTATTTGTGTAACAGGCACCTATGCTATGTACTGCAGCAAGAATCAGACCTTTAAGACAGGTGGGCAGAAAGTTGGAAAAAATCAGCATCAGCCTGCCTAGAGAAATGCAGCTTCTGCATTTCCTCAGGAATATCCAGGAAACTTACTTTTGTCCTATTGTCCCTTGGCTGGGTAAAGCTCCCGTTACCTGTTGTTGGCTAACAGCCACACCTGCTGCTCCTCATGATTGTCCCACTTGCTGCTGTTGTTTTGCTGTTCTCCTCCTTCATCCAAAGCAATGAAGTAGAAATGGCACCCATGATAAGTGGTGAATGTTTAATCATAGTCAGGAAGGCCAAAAAAATCATAAAAATGCAATCTCCAAGATCAATTATCTCTTAGAAATTCAAAACGTACAACAGCACAAAGATCCCTCTGATCATCAGAATGATGCCGAGACTGGGCAACTACAGTTATAAGGAGTGACTTGAGATGTTGGGACCATTCTCACTGTGTCAGAGAAGGTTAAGCAGAAATGTAATGATTTTTTAAATGTGACCAAGGGCTTTGATGAAATGAATAGGGAAACACAATTTCCTCTGGTGGGGAGTTAGTGATGAGGATTTGTCAATTTAAAACTACCACTAAGAGAGTTAAGAGAGAAGTTAAAAGAAATTTGCTCATACAAAAGGCTTTGGAACATGGAATTCTTAGCCACAGGATGTAGTTAAGCCAGTGACCATCACATCTTTGAAAGAAAAATTGGAGAAATATTTGAAGTAGCTGAAGAGACAGTTGGAGAGAGCCAGGCAGTAGGACTGGAGTTAGTTTGCTCTAGCAAAGAGGCAGCATAGCATTGTTGAGCTGAATGGCCTTCTTGTGTGCTGCAAGCCTCCATGATTCTAGGGCTCCTTGACCTGCTGTGTATTTTTTGATTATAACGTAGCACTTATGTTTTCCATTTATTCAAGTCAGTTATGGAAATAAAGAACTGTTCATCGTCTCTTGACATTGCTCTAATATAATACTGCTGTAAATTTTCATTGGTTGATAATCTGTAGTTGAACCATACTAAATGACCAACTGTTATTTGTAAAATCTCCTACCCTTGGACTTTTGTTTATCCCCTGCCATGAAGCAAGAGATTCACATGAGACTGCAACAAAAGGTTGGATGCAAGTTTTATCATCTGCCGTTTTCTGCAGGAAAATAAACCACCCACTCATTTTATTTCTAGTAATCTAATGTACATAAACTGGCTAGGTAAATATATAAATTCTCAGAGATCACCTATTTCAGGTGCTTCTGATATCAATGGAGTACTTTACCGACATGTCTGCAATAGAAATGGGAGCCAGTTCTCTTTTGCTATTTTATAGGAACTGTGAGTGTAATTTGAAGAATTAAAGGAACTTTTGAAGTAATCAGAGGCTTGATTGTTTTCTTGAGCGAACACTAAGAAACCTGGGGTCATCTCTCCTCTGCAATAGGTACAAACTCCTGTTAGATACATTTTTGCACAAGCTTAGCTATTCTCCCTCTTTATTCAGTTGTCTGAAATAGCTAACAATTTGACCATGTTTTTTGTGTTGAAATGTTACCACTAAAAATAGATAGAAAATCTGCTTTGAATATAAGCTCAAGATGGTAATAGTTTTCTTAGCAGTCATCACAGTGCAATGGTATATTGCCAACAACTGGTTTTCATTTGTTTAAAATCTATAAAACCTTTATGTTTAATTCTGCGAAACGACCTACAGTCAATCTAGTCTGTGCCGGAGTAGTACAGGAGCCAGGATGTAAAGATCTTGACATTTTATTATCAACGCTAACTTTATGATTCTGTGGTGTTCAGGCCATGTTGATTACAACTTTAACCCTTAAAGCAGCAGTCGTGGCGAGATTTTCTCTGTGTGCTATATACTAAACTTTTTTTTTATAAAGCACAAGTCTTTGATTTCATTCCATATGAGGAAATCTTGTGCCATGTTTTTTGTTTTCCTACCAGATGAATTAAAACTGAGGAGATGTTTGGAGTTTACTGTCTTTTTAAAGCACCAACCCTTTGATGTGGTCTGTGCTTTGTTTTGGGGATTTGGTTTTACAAAATAAAATATCAATAGTATGGAATTAGTAAAAAAAGATCTCCTTCTGGTTTGGTAAAATTGATCGGAAGGATGAGGGGGAGAAAGTCTTACATCAAAGGAGCTGGGTATTAAAGCAGCTTTTATGCCACAGTACTGAGCAGAGACTGGATGTTTTCCAACAGGGCGGAAGAGAAAGTTGGAGGAATGGTTACCACAGTCAATTATGAGCTCTGACAGATGCCTTGGACTAAGATTTGCCATCAAACCTTTCAGTTTACGGAAAGCACAGAGAACTAATAACTATGGGAGCATGTGCATTCGAAAAGCACTGCTAACATTTACAAGTTGTTACTAATCAAACATTCAATGTAAATATTCCCCACTCTTCTGTTTTTCTCCACTAAAAATGCTGTAAAATTGTTGTAAAGAGCATTTGCAATAGCTGCATTTTTGATTCTTTTCTCTTAACTGGAAGTTCCTGTTATAATTGGTTAATACAACCCACGCTCAGTTTCTAAAAAAGAAAAAGGATATATCATCTCCGGTCCCTGATGTGCATTGCAATTACATCATGATTGACAGGCTGTGATTCAGCACCACAGAAATACAAAACAATTGCAATAAATTCAATCCAGGAGGCTCTTCAGTTTTTAATGTCTCCAGAAGTAAATTGTAGCTCATTATTTTTTCAGGGTCTATTTATTTGGTGGTTGCTACCAATTTTAGTAAAAACAGGTCATACTGCAGAACCCTCTGAAGCACTTAAGTCGCTACAGAAACCTGTTCGATGTGTCACACTTTGAACTAAATTCAATTGTAAACAGAACCCTCCAACCTCCATTAAAGGTTGAAATATATGACATGCTTTCAGCCATACAAAACGATTAGTATTCAGTAGTCGTATTAGTAGTCATCTTCGCCTCTGGGCTCACTTCTTTGACCAGGAGTCCTCCCCCCGACCAACGGACCCTTTCACCCATTTCCAGTATTCTCCCTCTACCTGGACCCCTCCCTCTGGCTTGTTACTGAGTCTGGATCTTTTCATTGAAAACTATCGGTGTGACGTCGGCCATCTCAATTTCTCCGCTCCCCTTGCTCACTCTAACCTGTCTCCCTCCGAACTTGCTGCATTCCGTTCTCTCAGCTCTAACCCCAACATTGTGATCAAACCTGCTGACAAGTGTGATACTGTTGTTGTCTGGCATACTGACCTCTACGACTTGTAGAGGCTGAGCACCAACTCTCTGACACTTCTTCCTACCTCCCCCGGACCATGACCTCACCAACGAACATCAAGCCACCATCTCCAGGACTGTCACTGACCTCATCTCCTCCAGAGATCTTCCCTCTTAACCTTCCAAACTTATAGTCCCGCAATCCCAGACGGCCCTCTTCTACATCCTTCCCAAAATCCACAAACAGGACTTTCCTGGTAGACCCATCGGCCGGAATTTTACGCTGGGTGGACGGGGGCTGGACTCCGACGTAAATGTCGGTGCTGATCCCGCTCCCGCCCAGCCTAGGGATCCGTCCCGTATTTTCCGGATCCCCAGGCTATAATTGGCCTGAGGCGGGACTTCCACCCACTTGAGGGAGGAGATCCCGCCTCAGTGAGCTGCTGGCCAATCAGCGGGCCGGTAGCTCTTAGCCTCAGCAGCGCCACCGGGAGCGGTGCCACTGCTGAGACTGCAGCCCAGTCGACGGAGGAGGATGCAATGGAACTGGGACAGAAGGCAAGTTCGGGCAGCCTCACCAGGGGAATCAGTCATGCCCTGGTGAGGCTAGGGTGGTCGTTTGGGGGGAGGGGGGCGTCTTGGATCCCGGGATTGGGTTGGGAGGCGGGGGCGGCCCTCAATCGGGCACCCTGTGCCTGATTGCCAGGCCCCCCAACCCCACCGGGGTGCGGAAAGGCCGACAGCTATAGCTGGGTGGCCTTTCACGTCCCCAGCACACCCACTTGCCACAGGTAAAATATCTGTGGAGGCGGGCGAGGGCCCTTAAGTGGCCACTTAACGGCCACTTAAGGGTCTTGATTGGCCTTGGGCGGGCGGGCCACTTCTCACCTCCCCGCCCCCCACCGGACCGCCATAAACTTGGTCGGAGGCGGAGTCTGGGCGGTTAGGCCTCCCGGAGCCTGCCTCTCAATTTTACACCGCCCCCACGCCACCATCCGACCCACTGGGGCGGTGTAAAATTCCAGCCATCGTTTCAGCCTGTTCCTACCCCACTGAACTTATTTCTTCCTAACTTGACACAGGTCGGCGTAACATCGAGGGCCGAAGGGCCTGTACTGCGCTGTAATGTTCTAATTCTAATTCTAATTCTATCTTTTCTCCCCTGGTCCAGTCTCTTCCCCCCCCCTACATCCTTGACACTTCTGATGCCCTACGTCATTTCAACAATTTCCAGTTTCCTGGCCCTAATCACCTCCTTTTCACTATGGATGTCCAATCTCTCTACACCTCCATCCCCCACCAGGGCGGTTTGAGGTCTCTCTGCTTCTTCCTTGAACAAAGGCCCAACCAGTCCCCATCCACCACCACCCTCCTCTGCCTGGTTGACATTGTTCTTACATTGAATAACTTTTCCTTCAACTCCACTCACTTCCTTCAAATAAAAGGTGTTTCTATGGGTATCCACAAGGGTCCTAGTTATGCCTGTCTTTTTGTGGGATATGTTGAACATTCCTGTTCCAGTCCTACTCAGGCCTCCTCCCTCACCTCTTTTTCTGGTATTGATGTCCTGCTCTCGCCCCAAACTGGAAAACTTCATCAACTTTGCTTCCAATTTCTACCCTTCTCTCACCTTTACATGGTCTATCTCTGGCATTTCCCTTCTCTTCCTTGACTTCTCTGTCACCATCTCTGGGGATAGGCTGTCCACTAATATTCATTATAAGCCCACCGACTCCCTCAGCTACCTTGACTACACTTGCTCACTCCCTGTTTCCTGTAAGGACTTCATCCCATTCTCCAAGTTTCTCCGTCTCCGACATATCTGCTCTAATGATGCAACCTTCCATGACAGTGCTTCTGACTTGCCTTCCTTTTTCCTCAACCGAGGATTCCTTCCCACTGTGGTTGACAGGACCCTCAATGTGTCCGGCCCATTTCATGCACTTCTGCCCTCACCACTTCCCCTCCGTCCCAGAACTGTGACAGTTTTCTCTGTCCTCACTTTCCCCCCCACCAGCCTCAACATCCAAAGGTTCATCCTCCGCCATTTCCACCACCTCCAGCATGATGCCACAACCAAACGCATCTTCCCTTCCCCTCCCCTGTCAGCATTCCATAGGAATCATTCCCTCCGTGACACCCTGGTCCACTCCTCCATCACCCCTGACACTTCGTCCCCTCCACATGGCACCATCCTAGGCAATTGCAGGAGGTGTAATACCTGCCCTTTTACCTCCTCTCTCCTCACCATCCAAGGCTCCAAACACTACTTCCAGGTGAAGCAGCGATTAACTTGTACTTCCTTCAATTTAGTATACTATATTCACTGCTCACAATGCAGTTGCCTCTACATTGGGGAGATCAAGTGCAGATTGGGTGACTGCTTTGCGGAACACCTCCGTTTAGTCTGAAAGCATGACCCTGAATTTCCGGTTGTTTACCATTTCAACACAACCCCCTGCTCTCATGCCAACATTTCTGTCTTTGGCTTGCTCCAGTGTTCCAATGAACATCAACACAAGCTCGAGCAGCAGCATCTCATCTTTCGATTAGGCATTCTACAGCCTTGCGGACTCAACATTGAGTTCAACAACTTCAGAGCTGGACTGGCCTTTTTTATATTTTTTTTATGATTTTATTTTATTTTTTAACCTGTTTATCATGTAATGCTTTTAGACTGAACTGCTCATTACTCTGCCATTAACACTCTCTCTGGACTAATGCTTTGTCTTTCACCACAAGCATGTACACTCTCTTTGCTTTTGTCCCATGATATCTTTGTTATTTAATCACTCCTGCCCTCTGCCCAATCACACACCTTCCCTTTTGTTCTCTTCCCCACCAAGCCCCCTCCCGCCTTGCCTTGCTTGCAACCTAATTCTTTTCTAACCTTTGCTAGTTCTGATGAAAGGTCACAGACCTGAAACGTTAACTCTGATTCTCTCTCCACAGATGCTGCCTGACCTGCTGAGTATTTTCAGCATTTCCTGTTTTTATTTCAGATTTTCAACACCTGCAGTATTTTGCTTTTATTTTTGGTATTCAAAGACATCAGGAACACATAGGGAAATGTTACAGAACTTTGAGGCATCTCAGTGCCTGAGAATTGCAATATCTTATGTTGAATACCTAATTTATTGTAATCTATGTCAAATGAGGTTCAGTGTTTGCACTCTTTCCTCTGAGTCAGAAGGTTGTAAATTCAATTCCCACTCCAAGACTTGAACACTAATCTAGGCTGACACTTCAATGCAGTATTGAGGGAGTGGTGTAGTGTTGTGGTGCTGTCTAATGGATGAGACATTAAACCAAGGCACCATCAACCCTCTCAGGTGGATGTAAAAGATCACATGGCACCATGACCAATTTTTATCCCTCAACCAGCATCATCAAAACAGATTATTTCATTATCATATTGCTTTGTGTGAGAGCTTGCTGCGTGCAAATTGGCTGTCATGTTCCCTACAGTCCAACAGTGACTACACTTCAAAAGTGCTTCATTGACTGTAAAGCAATTTGGGACATCCTGAGGTCATTGAAGTTGTGATATAAATGCAAGTTGCACTTTGTTCTTTTAAATAAATACATTTATGGCAAAAACCTTTCATGGATAATTCGCATCCCATTACCCTGAATTCTTCACTCTTGTGGTTGCCAGGCTGACATGGCAGAAGATAACATATGTGCAGGAAATCATATTTTAAGGTTAAAGTGTTGGATTTTTCAATGTTCCCCAGAATAAAGAGTTTTATTATTGAAATGCACTGAAATTTCGAGTGATTTCATTTTTTAGACTGAGGCAGATTTTCCTGTTCCCCTGACTGTGTGTATTGGATCTCCTGGGCAGAGCATATAGAGGACAATTGGACAGGATTCTTCATGAGCCTGTCCTCCTCCACACCTGATTTTCCTTGGTGAACTATGCCCAGGTGATAAAATATATCCAGGTGCTAGAATGGAAAAAATTGACTCCTTGTGTTCTTAGCCTGCTTTAAAAAAAAGATCATCTGCAGTTTGTGTCAATGATATGGATTAGGAGATGAATTAACAGAAATGGCACATTTCCTGTAGTGTACAATCTTGATACTTCTATTTGGTAAAAATTATAAATCCTCTTCATGAGTTAACATCAGCTCATTCGACATCAGAATCATGGAATTTACAACACATATTAAGGGCCTATCAAACCTGTGCTAGTACTAGCTGTTCAACTGGAGGTGTCTAATCTCATTCATTGCACCTTCCCTGTATCCTTTTCTAATATATATTACTAATATATACTTATATTATTTTCCAGGAATATCCTCAGAGCTGCTTCTGTTCTGCCGCCATAACTGGACTTGAAATGTGGTGGAATCCTCTTTTGCACGAATCAGTGAGGTTTTTGCTGCACTTCCAGTGAAGTTGCAACAGCAGAGTGGGAGTAGCACTGCAGAAATTCCTAGGTATTGTGTCTGCCTGAATAGCTGCTTGTGGCAGACCATTTCCTTCTGCTTTGTGCCAGCTACACCTATTCCTTGGGCGCTAAGCAGAAGGAAAAGGTTGGAAACGCAATGAACTGGATCATAATTTTAAAAACATTTTTAACCAGTTCAGAGGTCCTAATATTTGTGTGTTGGCCCATGAGAGTATCTAAAGTGCTGGAGAACCTTGACACATTTCTGCTGTGAACAATGAGTACATACTTATCTCTACATTGCCAGTAGTTGTATGCAGAGTCCAGCCCAGCAATCAAGCTTAAGATGTCATCTTGAAACTCCAAGGTGAACAGCAATTAGCGCAGCCCTGGCTTGAACTATTGACGATCCTCGGATTTCAATGAGTGCTATTTTACTGTAATATCCAATTGCTACTTACAAATTTTTTGTTAAAAAAATGATTTGGTTTATGAATCCAAATGAATTTCCAATAGTTAGCTTTCTGTAGAGCCCATGAAGAGTAATTAATTCAGCAGCTGATTTTGTGTTCAATTTACATTTATGAAGATCTCTTTGCTAATCCCATGGGCATACCTACAAAATGTAACACCCTTAAAAGGACTTCCTGTCAGCCCTCCCTTGTGTCTGCTTTAATATGCTCAGTTGGTACAAAGGCTTTCATTATGTAAATCTTGCTTTGAAATAACAAACTACTTGCTTATTGGTGGCACTACATATCATGAAACAGCAAGACCCCACTGGTGGTTATCAGCAGTATTTGTGATGAGTTCCTTCTATTTATATGCATTTCAATCAACCTTTTTTTTCTTACGTTGAAATTGAACACTTTCTTTTTCTAAATGATATTTTATCAGTTTGTTAAGTACTTTCTCGCTTTAGTTTACAGATTCTAAATCCCTTAAGCTTTCTGCTGACAGACAAAATTTAAATGAGATTATGAACAACAAGTCATCAACACCCTATCACCCTGCTCCATAATTCCAGTGGTTTCCAGCTTTAAATTATATTCCATCCACACCTTTGGACATCTGTGATTCTATTACAGTCCTTAGAATCAAATAAATACATCACCAGCTGGTGCATTTAAACCCTCTAGCTCAATTTTTTTCCTTCAGTTGACATGGTAACAATTGTGAAGCCATCTCTTGGTAATACTCTTAATTGATAGTATAAATTATTTCTGAAATATTTGATTGCAAAATGATGTACTGAAGCTATTTAGTGATCCCAGATCAGCCTTTTTTAGATATGAAATTGCAACAGAGCTTCCACTGTGTCGCAGGTAGTGCTTCGAACATGAATTGTAATAACTAGACATAGTGCTTTCTGAAAGGTTATGTTTTAGTGTGAAAAGCATCAGGGTACTTACATTCATGTGAAGTGGGGCTTAGTGTATGATTATAATGGTTCTGATGCTTTTCTCTGCATGTGATACTAAGAATTGTGCACTTATGTCTACACAGTACTGTACTCCATTAGAGAACAATCTTCATTGTGATGCTGAACTGATAGTTATGAGCACATGGAGCTGTCCTTTTGGAGTAGAGAAGCTACAAGAAAACCTCCCAATTAAATGGTAAAAACCATGCTTCTAAAATCTCAAACATTAAATCAAATCAAGATTACACAAAGATCTAATGTGGAAGCTTCTCAGTAGCTGAGTAGCCAAGCATGCTGACTTTAATGTTGAAACATTGGTCATGATCAATTGCAGTGCTGCACTAAACCCCATACCAATACTATGTAATTATAGTTGAGTACTTGGAATTCTGCCAGCATAAAATTCTAAATTATTCTAAATATGCACATTCTCAATGCTTTTTTGATATGTAGTCGGCACTGAGATGGCACACAACTCTCTGTGATTAGTGTGGGCTTTATCTCACAAAGTGAAAATTGCAACTGAGACCAGATGAGGATCTTGAATGTATGGGCACCCCAGGAATATAAATTTCAGAGCTCAATCTTTTTTTGAATGATAATATACATGATGCATAACAGTGAAGCGAGTTAAAGTGGTCCTTTTGTTTCAAATGGGCATTGTTAAACAGTTTATTTCCTGGCAGAGCTCCAATTACTCAACTATAATTATGTGGCATTAGTATGAGCTTTCAGAGAAGCATAGCAATTAATAATGTAGTGTACACTGCTTGCTATTTCTTTTGCTTTTCACTTGCATTACTTGAGGTCACAAGCTTCATACTACTGTGGGTTATCCTTCTTCATTTTGAAGGCAGCTTGCAGATGTGTTGGGGAGGATGTCAAGCCTTGTGGTGAAAGATACCAGAAAGTCAAAGTTTTTTAAAATATTCGTTCATGGGACGTCACTGGCAAGGCCAGCATTTATGGCCTATACCTAATTGCCTTTGAGAAGATAGTAGTAAGCTACCTTCTTGAACTGCTGCAGTCCATGTGGTGTAGGTACACCCACAGTGTTTTTCCTGTAGCAGTTTGAGGTTTGCGAGGCCATTTCAAAGACTGTTAGGAGTCAACCACATTGCTGCAGATCTTGAGTCACATGTAGGCCAGATCAGGTAAGGACAGCAAATTTCCTCTCCTAAACGTCATTAATGAACCAGATGGGTTTTTAACAACAATCCAGTAATTTCATGATCATTATTAATGAGATGAGTATTTTATTCCAGATGTATTAATTAATTGAATTCAAATTTTCCCAGCCATGATGGGATTTGAACTCGGGTCCCTGGAGCATTAGGCTCAGGCCTCTGGATTACTAGTCCAGTAACATTACCACTACATTACTATATCCATTAAGAAGGCTAGTTAGAAATATAAAAGCAGAAGGTAAGAGTTTCTATAAATATTTAAAAAGAAAGAAGTTAACAAAGTGAGCGTTGGTCCTATAGAAAGTGAGTCTGGGAGTTAATAAGGGAAAATAAGGAGGTATTTTGCATCGGTCTTCACTAGAGAAGATACAAGTAATATCCCAGAAACAGCTATAAACCAGGAAATGGAAGAAAGGAGGGATCTCAAGAAAATTACAATCACCAGGGAAGTGGTATTGAGCAAATTGCTGGAGCTGCGGGCTGACAAGTCCCCGGGTCCTGATGGACTTCATCCTAGGGTCTTAAAAGAAGTGGCTAGTGAGATAGTTAGAAAATAAGAACATAAGAACTAGGAGCAGGAGTAGGCAATTCAGCCCCTCGAGCCTCCTTCGCCATTCAAAACGATCATGGCTGATCTCATCTTGGCCTCAACTCCACTTTCCTGCCCGTTCTCCATAACCCTTCAACCCATTACTAATTAAAAATCTGTCCATCTCTTCCTTAAATTTACTCAATGTCCCGGCATCCACCGCACTCTGGGGTAGTGAATTCCACAGACTCACGACCCTGTGAGAGAAGTAATTTCTCCTCATCTCTGTTTTAAATCTGCTACCCCTTATCCTAAAACTATGACCTCTTGTTTTAGATTGTCCCACCACTTTGTCAATCCCCTTAATCATCTTATATACCTCAATTAGATCTCCTCTCATTCTTCTAAACTCTAGACAATAAAGGCCTAAACTGCTCAATCTCTCTTCATAAGACAAACCCCTCATCTCTGGAATCTATCTAGTGAACCTCCTCTGAACTGCCTACAGTGCAACTACATCCCTCCTCAAGTAAGGGGACCAAAACTGTACGCAATACCCCAGGTGCGGTCTCACTAAAATGCCGTGTACAGTTGCAGCAACACCTCCCTACTTTTATACTCGATTCTTAGCAATAAATGCCAAAATTCCATTTGCCTTCCTTATTACCTGCTGCACCTGCATACTATTTTTCTGCAATTCATGCACGAAGACACCCAGATCCCTTTGCACCGAAGCACTCTGAAGTTTCTCTCCATTTACATAATAATTTGCCTTTCTATTCTTCTGACCAAAATGGATAACCTCACACTTATCCACGTTAAACGCCATCTGCCAAATTTTGGCCCATTCACCTAACCTATCCATATCCATTTGTAAATTTCGTATTTCTTTATTGCAGCTTACTATCCCACCTATTTTAGTGTCATCTGCAAATTTGGCTATAGTACCTTCTGTCCCTGCATCCAAGTCATTAATATAGATTGTAAATAGTTGGGGCCTAAGGACCAAACCCTGTGGCACCCCACTAGTTACATCTTGCCAACCAGAAAAGGACCCATATTTCCCGACTCTCTCTTTTCTGTTGGTTAGTCTATCCTCTATCCAAGCCAGTAAATTGCCCCAAACCCCATGTGATCTTACTTGTCAGAATCACAGAATAATACAGTGCAGAAGAGGCCCTTCGGCCCATCGAGTCTGCACCGATGCATTAAAGACACCTGACCTGTCATCCTAATCCCATTTGCCAGCACTTGGCCCATAGCCTTAAATGTTATGACGTGCCAAGTGCTCATCCAGGTACTTTTTAAAGAATGTGAGGCAACCCGCCTCTACCACCCTCCCAGGCAGTGCATTCCAGACCGTCACCACCCTCTGGGTAAAAAAGTTCTTCCTCAAATCCCCCTTAAACCTCCTGCCCCTCACCTTAAACTTATGTCCCCTCGTAACTGACCCTTCAACTAAGGGGAATAGCTGCTCCCTATCCACCCTGTCCATGCCCCTCATAATCTTGTACACCTCGATCAGGTCACCCCTCAGTCTTCTCTGCTCCAGCAAAAACAACCCAAGCCCATCCAACCTCTCTTCATAGCTTAAATGTTCCATCCCAGGCAACATCCTGGTGAATCGCCTCTGCACCCACTCCAGTGCAATCAAATCCTTCCTATAATGTGGCGACCAGAATTGCGCACAGTACTCCAGCTGTGGCCTTACCAAAGTTCTATACAACTCCAACATGACCTCCCTACTTTTGTAATCTATGCCTCGATTGATAAAGGCAAGTGTCCCATGTGCCTTTTTCACCACCCTATTAACCTGCCCTTCTGCCTTCAGAGATCTATGGACAAACACGCCAAGGTCTTTTTGTTCTTTGGAACTTCCCAGTGTCAGGCCATTCATTGAATACTTCTATGTCACATTACTCCTTCCAAAGTGTATCACCTCACATGTTTCAGGGTTAAATTCCATCTGCCACTTTTCTGCCCATTTGTGTATTAACTTTTTGTGTGGCACCTTATCAAATGCCTTCTGGAAATAGTTGATGTGGTGGTTTTAATTTTCCAAAATTCCCTAGATTCGGGGGATGTTCCATTAGATTGGAAAATAGCCAATGTAACCTCTTTATTCAAAAAGGGAGGGAGACAGAAGGCAGGAAACTACAGGCCAGTTAGCTTCGGCATAAATGGGTCTTGGGGAAAATGTTAGAATCTATTAGTAAAGATGTTATAGTAGGGCACTTTGAAAAATTCAAGGTAATCAGGCAGAGTCAACATGGTTTTGTGAAAGGGAAATCATGTTTAACCAATTTATTGGAGTTCTTTGAAGAAAGAACATGCTGTGGATAAAGGGGAGCCGGTGGATGTACTGCACTTAGATTTCCAGAAATCATTTGATAAGGTGTCACATCAAAGGTTATTATGGGAAATAGAAGCTCATGGTGTAAGGGGTAACATATTGGCATGGATAAAAGATTGGCTGGCTAACAGAAAACAGAGAGTAGGCATAAATGGGTCATTTTCTGGTTGGCAAGATGTAATGAGTGGTGTGCCACAGGGATTAGTCATGGGGCCTCAACGTTTTACAATTAATATGAATGACTTGGATGAAGGGACCAAAGGTATGGTTGCTAAATTTGCTGATGACACAAAGATAGGTAGGAAAGTAAATTGTGAAGAGGACATAAGGATGCTTCAAAGGGATATAGATAGGTTAAATGAGTGGGCAAAGATCTAGCAAATGGAGTATAATGTGGGAAAATGTGAAATTGTCCATTTTGGCAGGGAGAATAAAAAATAAGCATATTATTTAAATGGTGAGAGATTGCAGAGCTCTGAGATGCAGAGGGATCTGGGTGCCCTATGCATGAATCGTAAAAGGTTCGTATGCCCGACGTAAAATCCAGTCCTAGGTCACACTTCAGGTGTACCCGATACAAATGTATGGGTATATACTCTCCGCCAATACCATTGTCTAAAACCTTGGCATTCAATACACTCTCAGGTGGAAAAGTCATGCCTTCCCCCAGCAAAAGTGTTTAGGTGGCTCCTGTATTCCTAAATATAACTATAGGTTTACTTAAGGGATAGGGAGTTACTTTTCCTTTTGACAAGAATTCCCTGAGCTCTCAGGTATCTTGTTCACCTTCCCTGCACTCACAACTGTGTTTATACTGACCTTACAGCTGCAGTCAGAGCTATAGCCTGATCTGTCGTACTCTCAGTCAGAGCCCCTTTTTCTGCATTGGCTTTGTGTACCCCAATAAGTCCCATGGATTTACCCTGCAACTTCCAGCATTCTGCACGAAGATGCCCCACATCGTGTCAATGGAAACATTTGGCTTTTGGACCTCACTTCCACTCTCAGCATCTTCCTTGCTGGCCTGAGAAGGAGATCCTGGGGCATTCCCAGCTGTCCCTTCTCATCCCTGGCTACTTGCCTTCCTTTCACCCTCTCACCTTCTACTCTTCTTGGGTTTGTGGGGGTGACAGAAAAATGGTTTGGGCTTGTTGGACAAGCTCATAATCATCAGCGATCTCATCTGCCTGTTTGCCTGTTGAAACCTTTTGGTTCTCTATGTGGGTTCTTACTAATAGAGGGAGTGAATTTTTAAATTCTTCCAGGATAATTATTTCCCTAAGGGTCTCATGCATGGCTTCTACCTTTAATGCCCACATCCAATGATCAAAGTTAATTTGTTTCACCCTCTCAAATTCTATATATGTCTGCCGAGGCTGTTTCCGGAGGTTCCAAAATTTCTGCCTGTAAGCTTCAGGGACCAACTCATAAGCAGCAAGAATAGTGTTTTTTGCCATCTCATAATCTGCCATAGTCTCCTCAGAAAGCATGGCATAAGCTTCATGAGTTCTGCCAATCAACCTGCTTTGCATGAGCAATGTCCAGTTTTCTTTCGGCCACCTCATCTGTTTAGCTAGCTTTCCAAGAGTAATGAAAAATGCCTCTACATCCCTTCTTGCAAACTTTGGGAGGTTCTGCACTAATTTAAACAGCTCCCCACTGGGTCCATGGTTGGAGTCAGGTCTTTCCCCACTAAGCCCTTCAATGTAGTAATTGATGTTAGTGAGCTTGGGGTAGGTGCAGTCCTGTTACAAGAAGATGAATCGGACAGGTCCCTTTGTACATCTACAAGTTCTAATCTCTTACCATTTAAGAAATACTCTGCTCATCTGTTCCTCCTACCAGAATGGATAACCTCATATTTTTCCACATTATATTCCATCTGCCACATTCTTGCCCACTCACTAAGTCTGTCCAAATCCCTTGAAGTCACTTTGCATCTTCCTCACAACACACATTCCCATCTAATTTTGTGTCATCCGCGAACTTGGAAATATTACATTTTGTCTCCACGTCCAAATCATTGATATATATTGTGAACAACTGGGGCTCAAGTACTGATCCTTGTGGTACCCCACTAGTCACAGCCTGCCAACGCGAGAATGACCCAGTTATTCCTGGTTTCTGTTTTCTGCCTGTTAACCGATCCTTAATCCATGTCAGTGTGCTTTAATTTTGCTAACCAACCTCCCGTGGGGAACTTTATCAAAAGCCTTCTGAAAATCCAAGTATATTATGTCCACCAACTCCCCTTTGTCAATTCGGTTAGTAACATCCTCAAAAAACTCCCACAGTTTCGTCAAAAATGATTTCCCATTCATAAATCCATGTTGAGTATGCCCAATCAGATTATTATTATCCAAGTGTCTATTTATCACATCCTTTAGAATAGATTCTAACATTTCCCCTGTTACTGATGTTAGGCTAACAGGACCGTAGTTCCCTGTTTTCTCTCTCCCTTCCTTCTTAAATAGTGGGGTGACATTTGTTACCTTCCAATCTGCAGGAACTGCTCCAGAATCCATAGAATTTTGGAAGATGATCACCAATGCAGCCACTATCTCCATAGCTACCTCTTTCAACATTCTGTGATGTACAATATCAGGTCCTGGGTACTTATCAACCTTCAGCCCCATTAATTTCTCCAATACAACCTTCTTACTAATACTAATTTCCTTCAACTCGTCATTCTCCCTAATCCCTTGGATCTCTAATTCTGGGAGATTTCTTGTATCTTCCTCAGTGAAGACAGACACAAAGTAATCTTTTAGCTTCTCTGCTATTTCTCTATTCCCCAATATAAATTCTCCTGATTCTGCCTGTTATTACGACCAGGTGAGATAGGGGTCTAGGGGTTCCCTCTCAGCCTTTGCCTGGTCTAACCGTGACAGGGTTTAATTTTAGAAACACTGTTTTTAGCTCCTCCTCAGTGAATCCTTGTTCACTGCTTTCCAATTGCAAAGCAAAGAAATCAAATCAGACAGGTTTTCTTATATTTAAACAAGAAAGGTGGAAGTTTATTAATCCCAAACTCTAATCCGGTTATCAACTACGAATACGCGACGCGACCACACTAGCATGCATACGTGATAAGCACATATGCAGATAGAGACAGAAAAAGTAGAAAAAATAAAGGGGAAAAGTTTGAGGCAATATCTGATAGTTATTTACAGTCCTTTAAGCTCAATGTGGAGTCTTTGCTTGCCAGTAAGTCTTGCTATTCGTTGGGGCCCAGTGCATGCTTTAACTTGCTTTGATGTAGGAGTCTTTTCTCTCTTGAGGTTTACGTGTCTTCAGTGGGTCTGGAGGCCTGTGAGAAAGTGAGAGAGAGCCAGCCAGGAGAGAGGCTGTCTTGTTCCAGGTTCAGTTACAATCTGCAGTCTGAATTCAAACTGTCCTGTGAGCACAATTCAAACCTTCAAGTTGGCTAGCAGGTTAGTCATGTGACGAAGATTTTTCAACAAACTCTCCTGCATCTTTTGTGGATTCCAAAGCTCTCGTGGGGGTGGGGGTGTAGTGCTGTCTCTTACACTGACAAGATGTGGATCACCATTTCCCAGACCAGTCTTTGTTAATTGAATCAGTGAACAATTTTTTTTGTCCCTCCAAGCACTGTCTCTTAGTATGCAAATGTTCGTCCAGCCACTGCTGATCTCTTTAAACAAGTCATCTCTTCACTCCAGCAACAGTTTAAATTGATTTTCATATAACGAATTTAATATGCCTCATTCTTGACAGGTGACACTACAATGGACCCACAATTTGTCTTAGCCAAACGTTTTCTTTTTACATACCTATAGAAACTGTTGCAGTCCGTGTTTATGATTTTTGCTGGTTTACATTCATATTCTATTCTTTTTTTTATCAGTCTCTTGGTCCTCCTTTGCTGAATTCTAAAATCCTCCCAATCCTCAGGTTTACTACTATTTCTGGTAACATTATAGTCCTTTTCTTTTAATCTTATACAATCCTTAATTTTCTTTGTTAGCCACTGTTGACTGCCTTTACTTTTGGGGTTTTTGTGCCTCGAAGGAATGTATAGTTGTTGTAAACTATGTAATAATTCTTTGAAGATTATCCATTGTCTATGCACTGTCATACCTTTTATTGTATTTTCTCAATCCACCCCAGCCAATTTGTCCTTCATACTTTCATAATTTCCTTTGTTCAAATTTAACACCCTGGCTTCAGATTAAACTACATCACTTTCAAATATAATATAAAAATCTATCATATTAGATATGATAGTGCGAGCGAGGTATCAGCTGGGAAGGTGAGTTTCAGCTTAAAGTAAATTACCTTTTGTTTCGGCGGACCAGGGGACTGCTGGGTAAGTAAACCTATATATTTGGGCAGTTTAAAATAACTTATCTTTTGTTGCAGCAGCTTTTTCTGAAACAGCGATAGTGCGAGCGAGGTATCAGCTGGGAAGGTGAGTTTCAGCTTAAAGTAAATTACCTTTTGTTTCAGCAGACCAGGGGACTGCTGGGTACGTAAACCTATATATTTGGGCAGTGGCTAAACCTGAAACACTACAAGTGTAGTGTCTCCCACCCATCCTCCTCCTCTAACCAAAAAAAAAGGACACTTGTGTGGAGGGTTTGGTAAGGTAAGGTTTTCCTTTTTTTTTAAATCTCTGTTGTCCATTCAGTGCGGAGGGGATGGAAGCTAGGGCAGTTGCATGCTCCTCTTGCAGGATGTGGGAGGTGAGGGTCACCACTTGTGTCCCTGCTGACTTCACCTGTGAGAAGTGCACCCAACTCCAGCTCCTCGCAGACCGCGTTAGGGAACTGGAGCTGGAGCTGGATGAACTTCGAATCATTCAGGAGGCTGAAGGGGTGATAGAGAGCAGTTATAGGGAAGTAGTGACACCTAAGTTACAGGATAAAGGTAGCTGGGTGACCGTCAGGGGAGGGAAAGGGAATAGGCGCACAGTGCAGGGATCCCCTGTGGCCGTTCCCCTCAATAATATGTATACCATTTTGGATACGGTTAGGGGGGACAACCAACCAGAGGAAAGCCACAGTGGCCAGGTCTCTGGCACTGAGCCTGGCTCAGTGGCTCAGAAGGGAAGGGGGGAGAATAGGAGAGCGATAGTGATAGGAGATTCAATGGTTAGAGGAACAGACAGGAGATTCTGTGGTCGAGAACGAGACTCCCTGATGGTATGTTGCCTCCCGGGTGCCAGGGTCAGGGATGTCTCGGATCGAGTCTATAGGATTCTAAAGGGGGAGGGGGAGCAGCCAGAGGTCATGGTACATATCAGTACCAATGACATAGCTAGGAAAAGGGATGAGGACCTGAAAAGCGAATATAGGGAGTTAGGTTGGAAGCTGAAAGGCAGGACGAGCAGAGTAGTAATCTCAGGATTGTTACCGGTGCCACGTGCTAGTGAGGCTAGAAACAGGGAGCGAGTGCAGCTGAACACGTGGCTACAGAACTGATGTAGGAGGGAGGGATTCAGATATGTGGATCATTGGGATACCTTCTGCAGAAGGTGGGACCTGTACAAGAAGGACGGGTTGCATCTGAACTGGAGGGGCACCAATATCCTGGGCGGGAGGTTAGCTAGAGCTCTTCGGGAGGGTTTAAACTAGTTTGGCAGGGGGATGGGAACCGGAGTCACGGATCAGTGGATGGGGTAGCTGTTGAACAGGCAAATACAGAGTGCAGAGAGTCTGTGAGGAAGGTTAGACAGTTGACAGGGCAAAGTTGCAGCCAGTATGATGGGTTGAAGTGTGTCTATTTTAACACAAGAAGTGTCAGGAATAAGGGTGATGAACTTAGAGCATGGATCAGTACTCGGAGCTACGATGTTGTGGCCATTACGGAGATGTGGATATCACAGGGGCAGGAATGGATGTTGGATGTTCCAGGGTTTAGATGTTTCAAAAGGAATAGGGAGGGAGGGAAAAGAGGTGGGGGAGTGGCATTGTTAATCAGGGATAGTATCACAGCTGCAGAAAGGGAGGTCGTCGAGGAGGGTTTGTCTACTGAGTCATTATGGGTGGAAGTCAGAAACAGGAAAGGAGCAGTCACTTTGTTGGGAGTTTTCTATAGACCCCCCAATAGCAGCAGAGACACGGAGGAACAGATTGGGAGGCAGATTTTGGAAAGGTGCAGAAGTAACAGGGTTGGTGTCATGGGTGACTTCAACTTCCCTACTATTGATTGGAACCTCCTTAGTGCAAATAGTTTGGATGGAGCAGTTTTTGTCAGGTGTGTCCAGGAAGGTTTTCTGACTCAATATGTAGATAGGCCGACTAGAGGGGAGACGATGTTGGACTTGGTGCTTGGAAATGAACCAGGCCAGGTGGCAGATCTATCGGTGGGAGAGCATTTCGGTGATAGTGATCACAACTCCCTGACCTTTACTATAGTCATGGAGAGGGACAGGAGCAGACGGGATGGGAAAATATTTAATTGGGGGAGGGGGAATTACAATGCAATTAGGCAAAAACTGGGGAGCATAAATTGGGAACAGATGTTCTCAGGGAAATGCACGACAGAAATGTGGAGGTTGTTTAGGGAGCACTTGCTGCGACTGCTGGATAGGTTTGTCCCGATGAGGCAGGGAAGGGATGGTGGGGTGAAGAAACCTTGGATGACAAGAGATGTGGAACAGCTAGTCAAGAGGAAGAAGGAAGCTTACTTAAGGTTGAGGAAGCAAGGATCAGACAGGGCTCTAGAGGGTTCCAAGGTAGCCAGGAAGGAACTGAAGAATGGACTTAGGAGAGCTAGAAGGGGACATGAAAAAGTCTTGGCGGGTAGGATTAAAGAAAATCCCAAGGCGTTCTACACTTATGTGAGGAACAAGAGGATGGCCAGAGTGAAGATAGGGCCGATCAGGGATAGTGGAGGGAACTTGTGCCTGGAGTCGGAGGAGGTAGGGGAGGTCCTAAATGAATACTTTGCTTCAGTATTCATTAGTGAGAGGAACCTGGTCGTTTGTGAGGACAGCGTGAAACAGGCTGATATGCTTGAACAGGGTGAGGTTAAGAGGGAGGATGTGCTGGAAATTTTGAAAGACATGAGGATAGATAAGTCCCCGGGGCCAGACGGGATCTCCCCAAGGATATTACAGGAAGCGAGGGAAGAGATTGCCACGCCTTTGCCGATGATCTTTGCGTCTTCACTGTCCACTGGAATAGTACCAGATGATTGGAGGGTGGCAAATGTTGTTCACTTGTTCAAGAAAGGGAATAGGGATAACCCTGGGAATTATAGACCAGTCAGTCTTACGTCGGTAGTGGGCAAATTATTGGAGAGGATTCTGAGAGAAAGGATTTATGATTACTTGGAAAAGCATGGTTTGATTAGAGACAGTCAGCATGGCTTTGTGAGGGGCAGGTCATGCCTCACAAGCCTTATTGAATTCTTTGAAGATGTGACAAAATACATTGATGAAGGAAGAGCAGTGAATGTGGTGTATATGGATTTTAGCAAGGCGTTTGATAAGGTTCCCCATGGTAGGCTCATTCAGAAAGTAAGGAGGCATGGGATACAGGGAAAGTTGGCTGTCTGGATACAAAATTGGCTGGCCCATAGAAGTCAGAGGGTGGTAGTAGATGGAAAGTATTCAGCATGGAGCTCGGTGACCAGTGGTGTTCCACAAGGATCTGTTCTGGGACCTCTGCTCTTTGTGATTTTTATAAATGACTTGGATGAGGAAGTGGAAGGCTCGGTTAGCAAGTTTGCCGATGACATGAAGGTTGCTGGAGTTGTGGATAGTGTGGAAGGCTGTTGTAGGTTGCAATGGGACATTGACAGGATGCAGAGCTGGGCTGAGAAGTGGCAGATGGAGTTCAACCTGGAAAAGTGTGAAGTGATTCATTTTGGAAGGTTGAATTTGAATGCGGAATACAGGCTTAAAGACAGGATTCTTGGTAGTGTGGAGGAACAGAGGGATCTTGGGGTCCATGTCCATAGATTGCTCAAAGTTGCCACCCAAGTTGATCGGGTTGTTAAGAAGGCGTATGGTGTGTTGGCTTTCATTAACAGGGGGATTGAATTTAAGAGCTGCGAGGTTATGCTGCAGCTCTATGAGGCCCTGGTTCGACCACACTTGGAATATTGTGTTCAGTTCTGGTTGCCTCATTATAGGAAGGATGTGGAAGCTTTAGAGAGGGTGCAGAGGAGATTTACCAGGATGCTGCCTGGACTGGAGGGCATGTCCTACGAAGAAAGATTGAAGGAGCTGGGGCTTTTCTCATTGGAGAGAAGAAGGATGAGAGGTGACTTGATGGAGGGGTACAAGATGATGAGAGGCATAGATAGAGTGGATAGTCAGAGACTTTTTCCCAGGGTGGAAAGGGCTATCACCAGGGGGTATAATTTTAGGGTGATTGGAGGAAGGTTTCGGGGAGATGTCAGAGGTAGGTTCTTTACACAGAGAGTGGTGGGTGCGTGGAATGCGCTGCCATCGGTGGTAGTAGAAGCAGATACATTAGGGGCATTTAAGCGACTCTTGGATAGGTACATGGATGATAGTAGAATGAAGGGTAGGTAGTTACTTAGATCTTAGAGTAGGTTAAAGTTTCGGCACAACATCGTGGGCCGAAGGGCCTGTACTGTGCTGTACTATTCTATGTTCTATATTCTCTTATGGTCACTCATCCTAAAGGTTCTTTTACAAGATTATTAATTTGCCTTTTCTCATTACATAATACTAGATCAAAAATAACCTGTTTTCTAGTCGGTTCCTCAACATATTGCTCTAGAAAACCATCCCTAACACACTCCAGAAACTCATCCTCCACAGCATTAGTGCTCATTAGGTTTACCCAGTCTATGTGCAGATTGAAATCACCCATAATTACTGTATTACCCATGCTACATGCTTCTTTAATCTCCTGATTGATACCATGCTCCACATTACCACTACTGTTTGGTGGCCTCTAAACAACTTCTACCAATGTTTGCTGTCTCTTGCTGTTTCTTAGCTCCACCCAAACAGATTCCACATTTTGTTCTTCCGATCTGAGACCCTCCCTTACTAATGTACTGATCCCATCCTTTATTATCAGTGCAACACCATCTCCTTTGCCTTTTAATAACAACTCATACCAAGAATGGGCGGGTTGTCTTATAAGGAAAGGTTGGACAGGCTAGACTTCTATTCGCTGGAGTATAGAAGAGTAAGAGACTTTAGTTTAGTTTAGAGATACAGCACTGAAACAGGCCCTTCGGCCCACCGAGTCTGTGCCAACCATCAACCACCCATTTATACTCATCCTACACTAATTTCATATTCCTACCACATCCCCACCTGTCCCTATATTTTTCCCTACCACCTACCTATACTAGGGGCAATTGCTAATGGCCAATTTACCTATCAACCTGCAAGTCTTTGACATGTGGGAGGAAACCGGAGCACCCGGAGGAAACCCACGCAGACACAGGGAGAACTTGCAAGCTCCACACAGGCAGTACCCGGAATTGAACCCAGGTCCCTGGAGCTGTGAGGCTGCAGTGCTAACCACTGCACCACTGTGCCGCCCTATTACATGATTGAAACATGTAAGATTCTGAGGGGTCTTGACAGGGTGGATGTGGAAAAGATGCTTCCCCTTGTAGGACAATCTAAAACTAGTGGTCACTATTTGAAAATAAGGTGTCACCCATTTAAGACAGAGATGAGGAGAATTTTTTTTCTCTCAGAGGGTCTTGAGTCTTTGGAACTCTCTTCCTTAAAAGGCAGTGGAAGCAGAGTCTTTAAATATTTTAAGGCAGAGGTAGATAGATTGTGATGAACAAGGGGGTGAAAGGTTATCAGGGGTAAGCGGGAATGATGGGAGTCGAGGTTACAATCAGATCAGCCATGATTTTATTGAATGGCAGAGCAGGCTCAAGGGGCCGAGTGGCCTACTCCTGCTCCTAATTCGTATGTTCATATAACCAATCCAGTGGTCCTTGAAGCTTCTTCAGAGCAAGTAAGAGCTACTGCTCAGCTAGAGTATGATTCAGCACATTGTGAAGCCAGGATTCTTGTCCAGAAGATGAAGTGGAATCACTGAATTACTTATATTTTTACGAGCTTGCAATTATACAGAGAAGCTGCTAACTTGTTGTTCAATTGACACATTTTTCAGTCATGATATTCGATTAGTGCCAACATCTGATAAATCCACTGTTGTTTAACTAGTCTGTGAAGGGATCCTTGGGCTTGAAATCACTACCCCTTTGAGGGTTGAATCGGGACAGTAAATAGAGTAAAATATGTTATGAAAGGTTATTGCCTCAAATCTGCCACACAGAAACTGCATCTATATCTCCTCCCAAATTCTGTGAGTTCCCTTTAAGGTCCAGCCAAATCAGGCTGCATTTAAATCATATAATCATAGAATGATACAGCACAGGAGACAGTTTAACCCATTGTGCCTGTGTTGTTTCTTTTGTAGTGCTAGCCAATGAATCTCAGCTGCTCCTTCCCCATAGGCCTGTAAATTTTTTTCCTTGAAGTATTTCTCCAATTCCTATTTGAATGTCACTATTAAGTCCGCTTTCACCACCCTTTCAGGCAGTGCATCCCAGATCATAACAACTCGCTGTGTGAAAAGATTTTCCTCATGTCATCTCTGGTTCTTTTGCCAACTGCTTTAAATCTGTGTCTTCTGATTACTGACCTTCTGCCACTGGAAACAGTTTTTCCTTGATTATTCTAACATGATTTTGAATATCTCTATAAAATCTGCACTTAACCTTCTCTGGTCTAAGAAGAACAACACCAGTTCTTCTAGTCTCTCCACATAACTGAAGTCCCTCATCCCTGGTGCCATTCTAATATCTTCTGCACCCTCTCCATGACCTTGAAATCCTTCCTAATGTGAGGGGACCAGAATTGAATACAATCCTCCATCTGAAGCCTACTCAGATATTCTGCTTTAAGGACTTCCAATCATTTAGGTACCATGCTTATTTTTATCCTACCTATTATCTTTACTGCCTACTCTTTACTGCTACATTGAAACATCCTCTTCTGTAATGAAGATAGATGCAAAGTACTCATTTAGTACTGTGACAAAACCACATCTGCCAAATGGAAACATCAATTTTGCCATATGGAACACTATTTGAACTTTTACTGGACATTGAACATAACTTGTTTAAAAAGACCACAGAGCTGAACGGCTGAAAACATGGCTACATATTTGCATTCTGAGAGACAGCTGAATAGAGAGACAATGCAAGTGCTCCCCAATTCAAGTAGCAGGATTGGGCTGGGCAACAGTGATGATCAAAAGACATTGAGAGCCGTCGTCTGTGTAAGAGCCAGCACTCCACACCCCGCCCCCCACCCCCGCCCCCCGCCCCCCAACCAAGTGTGTCTAGCAAGCTTTGAAGAATCAACAACCCTCAGAGGCGTTGCTGTTTCAAACAAAGAGCTGTTCACATGACTAGCCTGCAGGCCAACCTAGGAATAGATTGAATTGTGCCTCACAGAAAGGTTTGGGACAGACTACAATTGAACTTCAAGAATAAAGCACCCCTCTCTCTCTGTCTCTCTCTCCAGGGACCCATGGAAGCAGCTTAAGAGGACTTATTCAGACTTCTGGTACCAGCGAAACAAGTTTAAAAGTGTGCACTGGGCCCCAACGAGAAATGTAAGACTTAAATCCAATCAAGGCCTTTACATCCAAACCAAAGACAGTAACTGAATTCCATTTACTACTCCAAAGCTCCTGCCCTCTTTATTCTTTCTCTCCCACTGTAACTATTTGTGTGTGTGTTTATCGCTTATGTATGCTAGCGTGGTTGCGTTGCATATTTTTAGTAACTTTTACTGAGTTAGAGTGTTAAAGCTAATAAACTTATACCTTTCTTGTTTAAACCTAAGGAAGACTGCCTGATTGGTTCATTTACAACTACAATTAGAGAGTAGAGAGTAAGGATTCACAGAGGTAAAGCTAAAAATACTGTGTTTTAAAAGTTAAACCCTGTTTAAAGATTGGTGTGGGAGAAATGGGTTCAAATTCATGGGACATTGGCACCAGTACTGGGGAAGGAGGGAGCTGTTCCGGTGGGATGAGCTCCACCCGAATCATGCTGGGACCAGAGTCCTGGCGAATCGCATAACTAGGGCTGTAGATAGGGCTTTAAACTAAATAGTGGGGGGGAGGCCTCAGTTGCATGGAAAAATAGAAAGTTAAAGGAGAAGGTAGGAGTGCAGGTTAGTGGCGAGGCTGATTGTTACCAAACTGCAAGAAGTATACTGGTTAAACCAGAAGAGAGAAATAATAAACAGGCAAATAAAGCATCAGTGCTGAGGGACAGGTTAGGGGGTATAGCCCAAATAAAAGTTCTATATACAAATGCACGGAGTGTAAGGAATAAACGAGATGAGCTGCAGGCGCAAATTCAAATGGAAGATGATGATGTGGTGGCCATTGCGGAGACGTGGCTGCAGGATGGTCGGGACTGGGAACTAAATATACCTGGTTATAAAGTTTACAGGAGGGACAGGGAAAATGGCCGACGGGGTGGAGTAGCCTGACTGATTAGAAATAATATCACCTCATTGGTGAGGGAGGATATAATGAGGGGAAAGCATCCACCTTATGGGTGGAATTGAGGAACAGGAAAGGATCTAAAACTATAATAGGTGTTGTGTATAGACACCCTGGTAGCAGTTCTGAGGTGTTAGATTGTATAAATGCACAAATTAGGCAAGTGTGTAACAAAGGTAGAGTAGTATTAATGGGGGATTTTAACTTACACATAGATTGGGAGAGGCAGACTGGCACCTATCAGAAAGGTAGTGAATTTCTGGAATGTGTCCGGGATAGTTTCCTACAGCAATATGTCCTAGATGTAACAATGGGACAGGCAATATTAAATTTAGTTATGAGTAATGAGCCAAATTTAATTAGTAGCCTAACTGTGCATGAACATTTATCAAATAGTGATCACAACATGATCGAATTCAAGTTAGCGTTTGAAAGTGAAAAGCATGAATCAGCGACTAGAATTTTAGACTTGGGTAAGGCTGACTTTATCGGGATGAGACAGAGACTGTTCATGGTAAACTGGGTAGACCTGTTTATGGGTCAAACGACTGAAGAACAGTGGAGAATATTTAAAGAAACATTTAACGAAATACAGAGCGAGTATATACCCCTGAGAGGAAAAAGCTCCACTTCACAGAAAAAACAGCCACGGACAACTAAAGAGATTAGGGATAGCATAAAACAAAAAGAAAGGGCTTACAAAAATGCAAAACACAGCACAGATCCGGCCGAATAGGATAGATACAAAGACCAGCAAAGGGTGACAAAGCAGCTTATAAGAGCTACTAAAAGAGATTATGAAAGGAAACTTGCAAGGAACATCAAAATCAAAAAGAAGAACTTTTATTGTTACATAAAAGGAAAGAGGGTTGGTCAAGAGAGCAATGTAGGCCCACTAAAAGCTGAAAATGGAGATATTGTCATTGATAATGGGGAAATGGCAGACATGTTGAATAATTACTTTGCCTCAGTATTTACAGCTGAAAAGGAGGATAACTTGCCGGAAGTCCAGAAAAAGTTAATAGCCGATAGGGGACAGGAACTTAATACAATTAACGTAAGTAAAAAAATCAGTAACAAGGAAATTAATGGAACTAAAGAGTGAGAAATCCCCAGAACCTGACGGTTTCCATCTGAGGGTGTTAAAGGAAGTAGGGGAGCTCATTGTAGATGCCCTAACTATAGTCTTTCAAGGTTTTCTAGATTCAGGAGTGGTCCCTCTGGATTGGAAAGTTGCACATGTCACTCCACTTTTTAAGAAGGGGGAAAGGGGGAATTAAGGAAATTACAGACCAGTTAACCTGACATCTGTGGTGGGTAAGTTGCTGGAGTCTATAATCAAGGATAGGGTGACTGAACACCTAGAAAAATTTCAGTTAATCAGGGACAGCCGGCATGGATTCATGATGGGAAGGTCATGCCTGGCAAATCTCATTGAATATTTTGAAGAGGTGACTAAGGTAGTGGACAGGGGAATGTCTATGGATGTTATTTATATGGACTTCCAGAAGGCATTTGATAAAGTCCCACATAAGAGACTGTTAACTAAGGTAGAAGCCCATGGAGTTGAAGTCAAATTATTGACATGGTTAGGAAGTTGGTTGATTGGTAGGTGACAGAGAGTGGGGATAATGGGTAAGTACTCCGATTGGCAGGATGTGACTAGTGGTGTCCCGCAGGGATCTGTGTTGGGGCATCAATTATTCACATTATTCATTAGCAACTTGGATGATGGCATAGTAAGTCATATATCCAAATTTGCTGATGATACAAAGTTAGGCGGCATTGTAGACAGTGTAGACTATAGCATAAAATTGCAAAGAGATAGTGACAGACTAGAGGAGTGGGCAAAACTGTGGCAGATGGATTTCAATGCGGGCAAGTGTGAGATTATTAGATTAGATTAGAGATACAGCACTGAAACAGGCCCTTCGGCCCACCGAGTCTGTGCCGAACATCAACCACCCATTTATACTAATCCTACACTAATCCCATATTCCTACCAAACATCCCCACCTGTTCCTATATTTCCCTACCACCTACCTATACTAGTGACAATTTATAATGGCCAATTTACCTATCAACCTGCAAGTCTTTTTGGCTTGTGGGAGGAAACCGGAGCACCCGGAGAAAACCCACGCAGACACAGGGAGAACTTGCAAACTCCGCACAGGCAGTACCCGGAATCGAACCCGGGTCCCTGGAGCTGTGAGGCTGCGGTGCTAACCACTGCGCCACTGTGCCGCCACAATTATCTATTTTGGACCAAAAAAGGATAGAGCAGGGTACTTTCTAAATGGGAAGAGTTTAAGTACAGTGGATGTCCAAAGAGACTTGGGGGTTCAGGTGTATAGATCTTTAAAATGCCACGAGAAAGTGCAGAAAATAATCAAAAAGGCTAATGAAATGCTAGCCTTTATATCTAGAGGATTGGAGTATAAAGACACAGAGGTTATGCTGTATCTGTACAAAACCCTGGTTAGACTCCACTTGGATTACTGTGAGCAGTTCTGGGCACCACACCTGGCCTTGGAGGGAGTGCAATGTAGGTTTACAAGAATGATACCTGGACTACAGGGGTTAAGTTACGAGGAGAGATTACACAAATTAGGCCTGTTTTCACTAGAATTTAGAAGGTTAAGGGGTGATCTGATCAAAGTCTTCAAGATATTAACAGGAAAAGACAGGCTAGATAAAGAAAAACTATTTCCACTGGTTGGAATTTCTAAAACTAGGGGGCATAGTCTAAAATTAGGACCAGACCGTTCAAGAGGGATGGTAGAAAGCACTTCTTCACGCAAAGGGTGGTAGAGGTTTGGAATTCTCTCCCACAAACAGCAGTTGAAGCTAGAACAGTTGTTAATTTTAAATCTGAGATAAATAGATTTTTGTTAAGCAAAGATATTAAGGGATATGGGCCAAAGGCAGGTATATGGAATTATGCCGCGGATCAGCCATGATCTCTTTGAATGGTGGGACAGGCTCAAGGGGCCACTCCTGTTCCTATCTTCCTATGTTATGGCCAAACCAGAAAAGGGGCGAGAGGGGAGCCTAAGACCCCTTCCTCATGCGGTCGTAACAGTACTTTGCCTTTACAGGAAGATCTCCGATTTTGTCCCTAATCCACCATACTTCCTTTGAGTCATAGAGTAATTTACAGAACAGAAGGATGCCATTCAGCCCATCGAGTCCATGCCGGCTCTCCACAGAGCTATGCTGTCAGTCCCACTCGTTCCCCGTAGCCCTGCAAGTCTATTTCTCTCTGGTGGTCATCCAACTTCCACTTGAATACCCTTTCATTATTTCTATATTTATAGAAGAATTTTGTATTCCCTTTTATGTTAACTGTTAATCTCTTTTCTTATTCCCTTTTCTAGATATCCTCTGTATTTTCTATATTTAGCTTGATGCTCTCCTGTATTATGAATCTTACAATGAGCTCAAAGAGTGTAAACCTTCCACCTAATCAACTATTCCAAATCTACTATTCTTGCAAAGTACTTTTTCAGTGAGATGGCATTGAAGTTTGAAGGCTGGGAGTCAAGGATTGTTCCCCTGAAGTCTTCGAGGTTCCAATTGTCTAATGGTAGATACTGTCCAGATGGACCAGCTTCTGGCAGCCTGTTGTTTATAGTAGCACTTTCAATTGACATGACATCCTCATTCTTAACTTTTGTGGTCATATTCAATAGATATGTTCTATTCAGTATCTCAGCAAAAAACATCTCCTTGGTTTTCTTGATCAACAACATTAAGTCATACATTTGGAGACCTTTGGGTTAACTAAGTATATTCTTTTTCAAAACAGACTGTGATAACTTTACACAGAGATTTTGTTTTCAAAGACAGACACAAAGTTGGCAGAGTGATTGCCCCAAGTGGGCACCCACAGCATCTTACTGGTTGGAGAAAGTGGGAAATCATGTGGAGGCAATTAGGTCTGTATTGTAGACCAAAACATTGCAAAAAATGACTCAAGCAGGTTTACAAGTACCTCATAAAGCTTTCTCTCAAATTCCTTTGGAGCTGGAAAAATGGAAAGATCTGTATCTTCCCAAATGTATTGAAAAAGTCAGGTTGCTCAATTCTTCACCCAATACAGCATGACAAAAACTGTTCTCGACATCCACAATTGTGAATACTTTATTTTCAAGCAGAGCATTATCTGTTTGAAAAGGGTAATGATTACTTTTGAGTACTTTAATGGCTTTGGATTAATGCACAGGAATAGTTCACCATTCCCTTTTATTAACACCATTATTGAAAAAACGAAGTCAGTCGTGATACTGATAAGTTCCACAATATTCCTATAAACAAGCTCATTAATGTGCTTCTTGACAAGTTCCCTTATAAATTGAAGTAGTGTCCTGGCCAGAAACTATGTTTGGTGGGTTCGATTAGAAGGTGCAGATCGTCTTCTAATTTCCCCTCTCCTTTGAAGAAATCCTAGTGCTTAGCCATTACGTCTTGTTTTGGGGGCATTTTCATGATTCACTGCCATTAGTTTCATATGTTGAATGATGCTAGCACCTAGAACATATCCACATCCATTTGAAACTCAAGGCTGCAATTTTTGATGTCTTTGGGGTTTTTAGCATTGATTGCCCTGTTTCAGGGCCCTTCTGCAACATTCATGAGAATCTAGACGAAGTGGGGGGCGGTGGTCTGGGGGAAATTTGTTCACATAGCTCCACTTTAAGCGGCACTACGCAAATGACATCGATTTCCGAGGGAAGACAACGCCACTGGCCATTATTTGCACAGCCAGTGCGGGTTTCTTCAAAGATATCAATAGGAGAAACCAAATGGGCCATGCAGGTAGTGGCCTGTAGTGCTGTCTGCCCCCGTGGAACTGACATAAGTGTACGCGAATGAACTTCTCCTCCAGGATGTATTGTGGATTTCCATCGAGTTTTTCCAATTCTGTGTAAGGGTCACAGCCCTGAAACATTAACTCTGTTTCTCTGCTGCCTGACCTGCTGAGTATTTCTAGCATTTTCTCATTTGATTTCAGATTTCCAGCAGCTGCAGTATTTTGCTTTTGTTTCCAGTTTTACAGTGGCCTAACCAGTGGCACTTAAAAGACTGGAGGCCATTGAAAAAATTGTAATTTTTTCAACATCTCTGCCTATTGAACTGGGAGGAACACGATTACTCCTCTTGTCTGCAATGTACTACTGTGGTTCACCATGAGAGCAGTGCATAAAGCAGAAAACATTAGTCAGAAGTGCAGCAGAAACACTATATTCATGTGTAAATGAGGTTTCTGCTACACTTGTGAAATAAAGCTGAGGAAGCAGGAACAGCTCTGAGGAATTCCTGGCCTTTATGTTTAACAGTACTAATAATCTACAGCATTAAAAAACATTAAAACTGTGTGAATATAACTAATAAGTTAATTAAATATCTGGAGTTTTCAATGACCAAACACAAAAATCGATGTTTTTCATTCTTATATCTAGGAGGTTTGAAATAAACACGTGCATTTGACACTTTGATGATTTGCACAATAGTACTAGTTTTCATGTTTAATGTTAAATATTTAAAGTGTTATTGCTTCTGTTTGTTTTTGAAGTTCACATGCCTTTTTAGTGTCAGAAAAATTGAATCGTAAATTATTTTTCCCAAAATGTAAAAGTTTTCATGTTGACGTTCTGCTAATCTAAATAAATCAAGGGTGCTAATATTTTATCTAAACAAAGGTGGAATATTTAAAACAGCTGCAAATGTCTCGTGCAATAAGTTGGAATTGCTGTCTGAGTAGCAGAAGGTGAATCTTTGGGGGTAATTTGAAACCCCCCCAAAACAAGTGGATTTGGGTTGGGTGGAATGCTAAAATGTAAAAAATCTCAAATAGGAACTTACTCTGCCTCAAACTCACCTACTTCCAATTTTAACAGAGACAGGATGGGAGGCGGGAAATGAACCTGTTCCCAGGATGCAGGTCACTCAATGAAATATTTTGATGAGACTTTGTGTTGCAGGTTTTATCTCTCTTCCAGATTTAACCCTCTGACTGGTTATCACAGGCCTCGGGGTACTGGGCAATGAAAGGGAGGCAAGGACCGCTGCATGGAACAGGTAAGTGCTTTTCAAATACTACTTGTGGGCCAGCAGGAGCAGGAGTGCTACTCTTGAGCCCCTCTCCCAGGCAAACCTGTTGCACACATCACGTGATCGGACCCCACGCATCCCCTAATACCACTTCTGTCAGCTCTAGTGGGAGGTAGTGTTGTAATGGTCATAGTAATCCAGAGGTCCAGGCTAATGCCCTAGGGATATGGGTTCAAATTCCACCATGGCAGCTGACGGAACTTAAAACCAATTAATTAATAAAAATCTGGAATTGTAACTAGTCTCAGTAATGGTGCCATGAAACTATCACCGATTTGGTGCTTTAGGGAAGGAAATCTGCCGTCCTTACCTGGTCTGGCCTACATGTGACTCCAGAACCACAGCAATGTGGTTGACTCTTAACTGTCCTCTGAAAGGACCTAGCAAGCCACTCAGTTGTCAAGGGAAATTAGGGATGGGCAACAAATGCTGGCCTTGCCCCAGCGACTGCTACATCCCATGAAAGAATAATGAAAAAATGTTCAGGTAAGTGTTCATGCCTTGTTGGTTACAGTTGGTCCCAATGTTTGGTTTTCCTGCATGTAGCCGACGCTGGTGCCAGCTTCCTCAGGGAAACAGAATTTTGACCTGGGGGTCTCAAGAGGGAATGAGGCCCCATATTTACAAGTGCGTAACACCTTTTGGTCATTAGTGCGGGTGCAAGGAAGATGTGCTGGAGGTAGGCAGAGTAGACATCAGTGTAACAGCGATTTGACTCTAGTAGTGCCATTTTCGACCTTAATGCTCCAGCCAACACCCTCTCTCAAACTCACACAGCTGAACAAGCGGTCAGCAGCAGACTCGCCACCAGTGCTATTTAAAGCAATCAACCACTTTCTGGTTAGTTGCTGATTGATTTCTGCTGGCTGTTGCTGAGTGAGAAGAAGTGTTTGGTGCTTTGAACTGCTATTTAAAATTGGTGAAGTCTACAGGGAGTAGTGTGGTACATGGTGAAGGCCTTGTTTCTCACTTGAAGGGCTCTGCTCAGACTACTTGCTCCGAGTCATGGGTGCTTAGTTTTTATCCTCCTTGACCTGCAGCATTACAGGGAAAATGAGTAGAGACAACACAGAAGAGGACAGGCTGCACAAAGAGGGAGGAAGCGGAAGGGGAGAAGGACTGTCATCAGATGGCCAGATCCACCCAGGATTTTCAAGGAACATTTCTCCAATCTCAACCTCAGTGAGGAACAGTGGGCTGAATATAATGAGCCCACTGCCGATCTCAGCAGCGGGCCTGGTATATGGTGCTGTTTCCGTCCGTTATGTGGGCACCCACCCCACCGGGTTTATGTGGAGGCCGCCAATTTGCATAGGGGAGGTGCGCATCCCCCCCAATCACGTAGTGGGGGCGGGAGGCGATTCACTGATTGCGGCTTCAGATGACTCCAGAGCAGGTGCTGATGCCATATTTAAAGGCCTGGCAGTCCTGCATTCGCAGGAGTGTATGGAATGTTCAGATATAGGTAGTACCTTTGTATTTTCAGTCAGCTGCATCCAGTTTGTAGGATGGACTGGAATCACTGGGCCTCATCTACACCCAGCTCCCACTGCTGGCTCCGAGTGCCACACCCCTGTACACTGTCTCAGATAACGGGCGTAATGTAGTGAGGGGAGAAATGATGAATATGACACCACCTGGGCGGTTGTATTTCTTGATAAAGGTAACGGCCCAGGCGGAAGGATTTCAAGCGGCTCAAGTGACCATCATGTTCTGGACCAAAGGCGTTCCACATCATATTGCACGGGCTCTGATTGTTGGTATACCAGCTATGGATAAAATAGCAAGGGAAGGAGGGTCCCTTCAAGCCTTAGTCGGCAACCCACCAAGGAGAGGGAAACTCTGAATCCAAACCTAAGTCTTGCAGACCTCGCTGCCACCATCCTAGTTCACTGGGCCATGACAGATGAGCTCCAGGCTTAAAGGGTGGGGTCAGTCAGCGCAAACTGCACTCCACCTTAAAGCACCACTGCGCAGGCAGGAAGATAGATCCAATTGCCCCCAGCAGCGACTACACCTTCACTTGTACCCACTGTAGGAGAATCTGTCGCTCACGGATAGGCCTGACTAGGCACCAGAAAGCCTGCAACCGATGACTACAACCTTCCCAAAATCTTTATCCGTGAAGAAATGCCAAGAGTCCTGCATTCACTCCTGCCCTGGATACATTGACAGCTTTGTGCAGCCTACAACTCTGTCTGACTGGTTTCTGTTTCCCCCACCTTCCGAGGAGGACAGGAGACAATGTCCAAGCAAAGATACAGAGTGGCCCCATGGGTTAGTGATGCAATACTGCAGGTTTTCCTCCAGGCTGATTTTCTTTCCCCGCGATGGCAACAAGAGGTCCTCCCACCTGAACAAGGAAGCCTGGGTGGAGATCACAGAAGAGGTCAGCAGCCATGGGGTCACCCAGCGCAACTGGGTCCAGTGCATTCTGTCAAGGTAAGTGCTCTATACCAGTTGCCTTCTAGGGATTGCATGTGACTATGCGGGAGGTTGCACAAAATGGGGAGGGTAGTAGCGCTGCAGTGTTGGCTGAGTGGCTAGGGTGTTGTCTCTTCCTAACAGATGCATGGATGTCTCAGTCACAGGCCACCTTCCTTTATAGCTCACTCCCCTTAACTCCCTTCGTGGCGAGTGTTGGCATGAGAGACATCAGATTCACAGGTCGGGCACAAGGAACTAAAATGAGCAAAACCGTCATGTTGATCTCTCTGCCATTCTCTAACATCTCCATCCTTCCTCCTGCAGGACAAGGGGGCCCATAATAGGAGGGAGATAGCCTGGACAGGCAGAGGGCTCCCAGATCTACGTCCACTCACCTCTGCCAGGGATGAGGCCTTGGAGCTGGCGGGCACCCAGGGCAGCCACTCAGTAGCCAACAGGGAAATTGGAGTCCCTGCACAAGTGAGTGAGGATTGTCTCCCATTGGCATGCGCATCAATATTGGAGACCCACATAACGCTTGGTTGACATCAGGAGATCTGCACAGCATAACCCACACATATTTGTTTTCTCTCATGTATGTAACTATTTGCAGGGGTCCGCAGCCACGGGGGGACAGCCGTCCACCTCTGAGGAAGAGGACGACTCAGAGGATACACCGTCCCATGATTATTTTGCACCCTCCACCAGCGTAAGTACATTCACTTCGGTGGGTACCTGCTCGGCTTTAGAATCAGGGTCACAAGCTGGTGAGAGCACCACACACACGCCCGTGTAGCTGGCAGAGGCTGAGACAGCCGAGGCCTCTGACAGCCAGAGGACTGTGGGTGGCCAGGCCCGTACCGAGCCTGAGGATGATGACGAGCTTATGTTGTCGACAGCACAGGGCATACTGGAATTGCAGAGAGGGAACGGACAAAATCTGGTGGAGATACCAGAGGTCATGCACAGCCATGAGTGGACGATGCTGAAGTGCAGCCATGCCATGAGCGCTGCCATGTCTTAGGTTTGTGAGTGCATGGCTTCCTCCGTCGAGAAGTTGGTAACCCTCATGGAGAGCCAGATCCCAAGATCTATGCTGACCTGCACACCATTGCCTTGGCCATCAGTTCGATGCCGCAGTGGTAAGACGAGAGAAGGAACAGGAACCCAGATGTTTCTGCAGCTCCTGGTCCTTCCCTGGTGAGCAGAAAGACTCAAAAGAGCCTTCAGAGGAGGAGAGGCTGACAGTCACATCTGGGGGCTCCCCTCAGGGTGCTCAGAGTGTGGCACCTAGCTCCTCCCAGTTCCAGCAGCTGTGACGCCTGAGGTGAGTCCAACACTAGTCCAGGACACCCTCAGGGAGCCAGAGCCCTCCATGCCTCAGGCAGCCAGAGGATGCCAGCCAAAATCTTCACAGGCCAAGGGGCAGACTCATCAGCAGCCTGCCTCCAGCCCAGCTGCTGCCACTGGGATCATACCACATAGCAGCACCAGCAAACCGATTAAAACAGATAGCAACACTTTGGGTTTCATGGGTGTAGAATATACTTTTTGTGTTAAATAACTAAAAGATCCTTTGTTCAAATCATTAGGCTTCATTGTCTGAAAGCCATGTGCCATTAGGCCTTAATTGTGAGATGCAGACCTCACTCTTCCCCCTTAGGGAAATGCCAATGTGACCACTGCCCTCATTAACATGCCAATGTGATGACAGCCCTCATTAACATATGCTCTCCCATGGACACTAGCGCACGTTGCATTATCTTGCAAGACAGCGACCACAAAGGGAAAGGATGAGGCAGAGTTCAGGCAGTAAGGTGAGCCTTTATTTTATTCCCTGTGCATGGATACCAGGATGGCTGCAAACAAGTTGTTCTGAGGTTGTCTCTTGCCTCCTTCGTGTGTAGCTGTACCCATCTGGCCTTCTGCCTTGGTAGCTGAGGATGTGTCAATTCTGTCGGCGTAATCACACATGGACCTCAGATCCCAAACCTTGATGATGGCCCACCCTCTGCTCCAGCTGTGTGATCACAGACCTGTCACACAGCAGTTTGCTTACCACATATAACCCCCCACCACCATCTCTCCAAACTCACATTTTGCCCCTTTCCAGAGCCCCCACTACTCCAGACCCCTTTGCAGAGCCCCCGTTACCCAAGACCCCTTTGCAGAGCCTGCAGCAACGTGCTCCCACAATGGCCTCCAATCCCCCCCTTCCCCGATGCAGCAGTGCTCAAGTCTGTCTACCCGTTGTGTCAATGGAACCCCTCGCCTTTGTGCCACCAAGTTTCACTAGTCGTGAAATGGGTGGCACATCAGTGCCATCCACTATTCACAGAATCAGTCATTGATCATTAAATCACTTATAATGATATTTAAATACATATAAATCAGCATTTCAGCAATTTAAAATAGGTTCCTGTTGAGTTGCAGCAAGAGTGCTGCTATTGTGTTTTCCTGCCACTGACAAAATCCAGAACCAACTTCACAATGCCAGATTTCCAGGCAGACGGCTGAGTTGCGATTCTTTGGCCCTCCTGCCACCATTCCCAACTTCGATGGCCACACAAAATCCAGCCCAGTGTGTGCGCTACCTCCATTTCAGGAAGGAATTGCTCACTGAAATCTTCCGCCTCTTACAGGCATACTTCAGCCTCAGAGAAAGGTGAGGAAACCATTGTCAGTGGCTGTTAAAGTGACTATGGCCTTCAACTTCTTCATGTTGGGCTCCTCACAGGCTGGAGCAGGCAACATCTCCAAGATTTTGCAGTTCATCATCCACTGCTGTATAAGGGAGGTCACTGATGCTCTGTGTGTAAAGAGAGGGGAATACATTTCATTTTCTCTTTCCTGAAAAACGCAGGCGGAGCAAGCTCGTGGCTTTGCCAGGGTAGTAGGCTTCTTGATGGTGCAAGGTGCCATTAATTGCATGTATGTTGCTTTTTGGGTGTCACATGTAAATTCAGAAATGTAGCTCAACTGAAAAGGATTTTATTCCCTCAATGTCCAGCTGGTATGCGAGCATACTCAGAGCATCATGCAGGTCAGTGCCCATGATGTCTTTATTCTTCACCAGTCTGCTGCACCATCAGCATATGAGCCACCACAAAAAACTACTCGGCAACAAGGACTGACCATCTGGCTCTTGACTCTGGTGAGAAACCCATGCACATGTGGGCATCATTCATATAACAAGAGCCATGCTGCCATGTGCATCGCTGCCTGGACTGCTCTGGCACGCTTTGCAGTACTCTCCAGAGTCCGCCTCATGATTCATCATAATCTACTGCATCCTGCACAACCTCGCCCATGAAGGCACAATCCTTGCCACCAGGCTTATGGTGAGTAGTTGAGGAGGAGGAGGAGGAGAAAGCAGATGAAGAGGAGAAGGAGGAAGGGAGGAGGCAACCACCACAGCCACTTTCTGGCAGGGTTATCCAAGGTCGACTCATCCGACAGTGGTTCCAATGAACGCAACCCCAATTCCCCATTCACCAGCATTCACCTTTGCTCTGTTACTGATCATCAAAGCCCCCTTTTGACCATAATGCTGAAATAAAAACCACCAGAAATCAAACATTTGAAACTAACTTTCTCAAACTATCCAATATGAGATACAAAAATCAACTAATCAATCTTGTGCATTCCCTTATTGCCTGTCTTCTGTATGCCTTTGCCTGCCCTAGTGCTTCTACGAAATGCTACTCCAGTGGTTGGTGGAAGGCCACTGACTTTCAGTGGGGTGACTGCAGATGGCCTTGCAGGACAACCTTGTGCAGTTCTGGCCCTGGAAGGCCCAGCTTTGGCCTACACCACCTCGGCACGAGCAGCAGCAGTCTGGGTTAGCTGGTTGACAGGCAACACCAAGGGCGCTGGTGGAGTTGCAGCGGTGGAAGTATGATTGCTGTCATCCTGAGAGAGAACAGCAGGTTTGAGCTCCGTGGCACCATTGCTTCTCCCCCAGGGCAGTGACTCTGCAATACTAGTTATCTGTTGGAGGACAGAGCTGGACTGCTGTGAGATGCTGCAGGCCTCTTTGAACAGCAGTATCTGCAGCCATGATGGCAGTAGTCTGAGCTTGCTTGGCAGCAAGCTGAGGTTACGTGACTTCAGTCTGAGCTTCCACTACTGCATTCAGACATTGGGTGGCTTCTGCTCATGTTGCAGTGGAAGCTGAGACATCAGCCATCAGAAGCTGCGTCATGGTTGAATCCACAAGAGTGGTAACGAAGTTGGCCACCCATTCCATGCTGGAATCGATGGGCTCCAAGTCTGTGTAAAGCAGTGTAACAGGTCGCTGCCGGACCCCTCCTTGCTCCTGAACAATGATTATAGGCTTTCTGACAGGCCTGCCAATGCAGCAAGTATTACTTTGAGCACAGCCACCAGCCTTTTTCTGTAGGCTGTTTCAACAAAGTCCTCATCTGAGTCCTCTGTAATAGAACTCATATGCAACCTCACCCTCTTGCAAGCTGGCACCTGTACCAACCTTTCCCGTTGCCCTGCCTGCCGACCACTCATGCCCAGTGTCTCTCCATATGCAAATCATACCTCTGAGCTAGCCTCTAAAGTACACAGTGTCAGTGTCTGAGCTGGTGGTTGTAAGTGTGAGAGTTAGTGATGGTCATAGAGTCATAGAGTTATACAGCACAGAAACAGACCCTTTGGCCCATCGTGTCTGTGCTGACTATCAAGCACCTATCTATTCTAATCCCATTTTCCAGCACTTGGCCTGTAGCCTTGTATGCTATGGCATTTCAAATACTTCTTAAATGTTGTGAGGGTTCCTGCCTCTACCACCCCTTCAGGCAGTGTGTTACAGTTTCCAACTACCCTCTGGGTAAACAATGTTTTCCTCAAATCCCCTCTAAACCTCCTGCCCCTTACCTTAAATCTATGCCCCCTGGTTATTGACCCCTCCGCGAAGGGAAAACGTTTCTTCCTACCTATCCTATCAGTGCCCCTCATAATTTTGTATGCCTCAATCATGTTCCCCCTCCACCTTCTCTGCTCCAAGGTGTTTCTTTATCATCAGTCTCTTCTAGATCCTGACCCTGCAGTACTCCCTGGACATGTGGCAGTTCTTGGATATCTGAAAGGAGTAAGGCACAAAGGTAGGATTGCAGTCAGGGGAGGTGGGGAAACCAAGAGGTGCATGCTTGCACTGTTACAACCAGGTGAGAAAGGTGTCTCGGGGTCCCTCTCAACCTTCATCTGGTCTTACTGTAACAGGGTTTAATTTTACACACACCGTGTTTTGAGCTCCCCTTGGTGAATCTTTATTCACCGCTTTCCAATTATGAGGTAAAGAAATGAGCACAAACAGGCTTTTTTAGGTTTAAAGGTGAAATTTTATTAAAACTTAAACTTAAACTCTAATTCGGTTGGTGCCTATGGATACACAACGCGCCCATGCTAGCATGCATATGCAATACACACATGGGTGACAGAAAAGGGCAGAAGAAAAAAATCAAGTGGAAAGTTTTGAGGCACTATCTGAAGAGTTGTTACGGTTCTTCGAGCTCACTGTAGAGTCCTTGCTTGTAGGTAATTCTTGCTTTTCATTGGGGCCCACTATTCTTCTTAAACCTTGTTCACTGTCAGAGACTTTTCTTTCTTGGAGTTCATGTGTCTTCAATGGATTCCAAAGCTGGTGAGAAAGAGATGGGAGCAGACAGGAGAAGCTCTTTTCAATCCAGAGCCAAGAGCTTTCTGGCTTCAAACACTGTTTCTCCAATTTAAAACTCTTAGTTCAAATTCTGCAACAGCTAGTTAGTCCTGTGACTAAACTGGTTTGACCACATCTGTTCTGTGTATTGGGAGCAGGGACTGGTCCTTTGTCCAATCAGTGTCTGTTAGTATACAAAAATGTTCTTCCGGCCAGAGGCCTGGCAATTCCTCGTAAGAGGCCATATCTTCTTCACAGCTACAATCTGAAATTTAATGTCCATGTGATGAAATTAATGTGCCTCCTTCTTGGCAGATGGTGGTCTGCATGACAACAGCAACTGCAGATTGTATACCAGAAGCGATTGTGGAATAAGGGGGAAATGAGATGTAGAAGGAGGAATAGGAAAGAGGATATTTTCATCTTCCATGGTTTCAGCCTCGCTGCTGGCCACAGCCTCAGTCATGGCCTCTCCAATGATGGTGAGCATCGTCTCCTCCATTGGGGTGAGAGCATGCGGTTGTGGCTGGTCCTCGCTGATTATGTGCTGCTTCCTGCAGTTTGCACCAACTTGCTTTAAAAGAGAGAGGGAAGTGTGACAGTGAGTGTGGTGCAATATGTTTGAGAGATGTGCCTGTCATGGTTGAATAGCTGTCAAGATATGCAAAATGTGAGGTGTGTGTGTGAGACTTACAGGAGTGCTAAGTGTGTGAGGGTGAGGTGAAGTGAAGTATGACTCATAGCTGATAGAAATTGTTGCTACTTAAGTGAAGGAGAGGAGTTCTTCATTGACCAGTGTGTGAGGCTAATGGTTCAGCTGTATGTATATGGCATTTGAAGATGCATTCACTCACCTTGACCACTGTTATGAGATCATTGAACATTTTGCAACCCTGCATCCAGGTCTTCTAGGCTGCACTGCTGGCATTGACTGTGACAGCCATTTGCTCCCATTGCCTTTGCGGTATCTGTCTGGAGGGTCCGCAATCCCCTGCTAATGGAGGATCTCTCTTCTCCAGTTTATCTTCCGCACTAAGACCTCTATTGCTGTGTCGGAGAACCTGGGAGCCCGCTGTCTGCCATGCTGTTCCATTCTTGTCTCTTTCTCGGGGGAAACTCTCAGCTAGAATGACCTTCAGCAGCTGCTCCAATCAAAATGCACCTCTCCTGTAAGAGGTGTAAGCTGACTTTTAGTGGCATAGACTTTCTTGAACTCATGCTGGCCTCTCAATTTTGTGCCCCCTGCTCAATAGGGCATTTAGCACTGCAAACATGTAAATGAGCATACAAAGTTTGCTTGCTGCCTACATCGGAAGCAACGGACATGGGTTAATCATGCATTGATATGCCCACAACTGTTTACAGGCCTGATTGAATTTCACAGCTGTGATGTTACCTTTTAGTTAATTTGCTTTAAAAAAAAACTACCAATTAATTGATTATGCGATTCATTCTTCCTCCTAAAATCATACACAAACTGGCCAATATTTAAGTGGCAAACATTATAAAAATCTAGGCAATGGCAAACATATTTAATTGAGACAAAACCTAATCAACTGATTTTAGAAAAATACAGATTAGCGAATTACATATGACAAACATCAAAGATCACAGAGGCACAGCAATTATAGGTGATCAATTTAAAAGATGCTGTCTCACGAGTACTCTATTTGTCCTCGTATAACAAAATGCATGTAAAAGTTGCTGAAAACAAGTCATTGGTAATGATTTTTGTGATTTTATTCAATAAATATGCATTTTTTGAAAGTCAATGAACTTCAACTTGGATTAAATAACGAAAATGTGAGCAAGTTAGTAAAATGAGCACTGTCTCTTTAAAAAAAGAATTCGATTGGTACAATAATGCATTGAGATCAGCATTAGAGCAAGAAAAGCAATGTTTCTACATGTGAGAAGCTTTATTGCTCTTCAGCAAGCTGTGAGAATGCATCTGTAAGACTCAGTTCGACAATACTGCAGCCCAATTTAATTTCTCCATTTTATATTATTGAATTTGTTCTGCAGCCTTTTTCACTTACTTTTCATTTTGTGCTACAGAATTGAGTTTATAATATGTTTTATTTCTACTGACCTGGGCACCTGCTTTTCTGAATGAATATCAATACAGCAAAAATAAATTAGGAAAGGCCAAATCAAAAAAGCTGTTCCAAAGAAGTGTTTTGATATGGCTTTTGTTAGACATTTCCCATCCTTATCTGGTTGCATTTCCACTGTAAGGCTGATGAACTTACGATGAGTTGAAATGCAGTGATATTTCTGCTGTTCTCTCTGCAGTTCATTGTGACTTTTTATCAGCAACAGAAATAGAGGGAGACTGAATTAAACAGGAGCTGCTGAACTGGAATCTGCGATAACAATACAAATGGATTTTTTGGACAGAGAAAACAGCTGTCTCCATTATTTGAATGCTTCACCTTTCTCCACTCCATTAATTGCTTCTTTGATCACAGACTGAGGTGGAGAGGCCCTGATAAGGAATAGGTTATTAGGAAAGTAGCCTGAAGGAATAAATCGGACCCACTACTTGCTGCAGGAGATGAGATAAACCCATAATGCTGGTGAGTGTGAGTGGTAAGTAGCGATAGGGCTTCATTCTCTCCTGAACATCTTGCAAAGGAAGGAGAGCAACGCAGCAGCACTATGAAAGTTAATACAGGATATACATTTAGCTCTGAGGGATGGATTCGGATAAGAATCCCATGAAGAATTTTTTGCCCTTTGAATGGCTTACCTTTTTTTTATATCAAACTGCGTTGCAATATTTTGTAGAAACGGTTTCTGAATCGTGTTGTATGTTAAGCACAACTGGAGGCTTTCAATAAAGAGGAGAAAATGACTGTTAAATTTGTCCTTCAAGACATTAATAACAGCTCTCTTTGAAGTGTGGTAAAGCTAAATTGCTGGAATTAAATTTGATTGAATCTAAGCCTGTTTATTCTTGATTTTTAGGGATCAAGCAATGCACAATTTGTAATACTTCGCTGGAAATATTAAGAAACTCACTATCTTGTAATCCATTCTGTCCATGAATGCTACTGGAGGGGACAAGTCATATTGGTTTGTTGTTAATGTACTGGAAAGAGGTGCTATAGAGAAAACAGTTAATATTAAATTATGAACACAAGGTTATCTTTCGGCTGCACATGCTCCAGTGCCCTAGGCTGGAGTAATCTGTTAATAGCATGCGATCAAAATTACACCATTAAGGAACTGAAGCTGCACATATTTTGCAGTCTGAGTGATGTAGGAAGCTCAGTTTTCCATCATTCGGGCTGCAGTTAATTATCTGTGGTGCTAAAAATTGATGTGGGGCATAAGTTAGAAAGAGCTAGTACTAAAGCACATGGCAAATGGCTGCAGGCAGGGACAGAAGGACATACTTTTGATGACTAATCCCTCATGACATTGCACCAAATGCTACTCTGCTATTCAGTCTCGCATCAACCTCAAATATCTTAAGAGATCTCTTGTCTAGCATAGGTATCTGAGGGAAAATTTCTAACAAGGGGTCAAGCACTAAGTAAAAATGTACACAACATCTGCAGTAATGTTTTCTTCAAGTGAACAAGGAACATTTGTAGTGACCTGTGTTGCAAGGTTCACTTTTTGTCAAGCAGTTCAATGTCAGACACACACACACACACACACACACACACACACACACACACACACACACACACACACACACACACACACACACACACACACACAACTGGTGCAGAAAATTATTGATTTTTACTTGAATTCACTTCTCAGCTTCTCTGGACAGCTTGCTGAGTGCTTGACTTTTCTCAGTGATGACTCTCTCTCAGAGATTAGGAGGTAGAATCTTCATTCGATGCCCACAGTTTGTTTTGTTCAATTCATGAGGATGTCTGCACTTACTGGGCTGGATTTAATGCAGCTGTCAAGAGTGGGTATGTTGGCGTGGGGAGAAAAGAGAATTGCAACACAACCCTATGCCCAGAAATCTAGTGTTGTGACGTCGGTTCCGGATTTTGTCTGTGGCAGGAAAGCACAATGTTGGCATTGACGCTGCAATGTGGCGGGAAACTATTTTAAATGCTGAAATGCTGATTAACATGCATTTAAATATAATTAAAAACGATTCAATGAGGGGTGAGCGATTCTGTGAACAGTGGGTGGCACTAACGTGCCTCTGGGTCACAGCCAGTAAAACCTGGTGGCATTGATGTGAGAGGGCATATTGTTGCGACGGGTAGGCAGTCTGGAGCATTGCTGCATAGGAGAAGAGAGGGGTTTCGAGGCCATTGTGGGACTGAGCTGCTATGTGCTCTGCCAGGGGGTGCCGGGGGCTCTGCAAGGGAGCTGAGTGTGGGTTTGGGGGTGGGTGGTGGTGGGGTGGGGGGTGTGGTGCCAGTATAGGGTTGGCAAACTATTGTGTGATGGGTCTGTTTTCTCACACTGTTGGAACAAAGGGTTGGCCATCATCAAGGTTGTGCTCTGAGGTCCATCAGCAACTCTGCCGACAGAATTGTTAAAACCTTAGTTGTCAAGGCTGGAGGCTAGACGGGTTGAGCAATGTGTGAAAGAGGCAAAAGACAACCTCATAACAACTTGTTTTCAGCCATCCTGGTGTCCATTCACTGGGAGTGAAATAAAGGCTCACCTTCATGCCTGAACTCTTGTCACATCCTTTCCATTTTTGGTCCCTGTCCTGCGAGCAGATGCAATGTGCACTACTGACTATGGAAGAGCATATGGTAATGAGGGGTTTCATCACATTGGCATATTAATGAGGGCTGTGGTCACATTGGCATAGCCCTAAGGGGTAAGGGGGAGGTCAAGATCTCACAATTAAGGCCTAATGGCACATGGCTTTCAGACAATGAAGCCTAATGATTTGAACAAAGGATCTTTCAATTGTTCAACACAAAACGTATATGGTACACCGATGAGCTCCAAAATGTGGCGAGGTGTTCTTAATATATTTGTGGGTGCGCCAATGTGATCCCTGCAACATGTGGATAAGGGTAAGAGTAGTCCTCGGGTGAAGGTGCTAAATTGGGGGAAGGCTAATTATAACAATGTTAGGCAGGAACTGAAGAATTTAGATTGGGGGCGGCTGTTTGAGGGTAAATCAACATCTGACATGTGGGAGTCTTTCAGACGTCAGCTGATTAGAATCCAGGACCAGCATGTTCCTGTGAGGAAGAAAGACAAGTTTGGCAAGTTTCGGGAAGCTTGGATAACACAGGATATTGTGAGCCTAGTCAAAAAGAAAAAGGAAGCATTTGTAAGGGCTGGAAGGCTAGGAACAGATGAAGCACTTGAGGAATATAAAGACAGTAGGAAGGAACTTAAGCAAGGAGTTAGGAGGGCTAAAAGGGGTCATGAAAAGTCATTGGCAAACAGGATTAAGGAAAATCCCAAGGCTTTTTATACATATATAAAGAACAAGAGGGTAACCAGGGAAAGGGTTGGCCCACTCAAGGACAGAGATGGGAATCTATGCGTGGAGCCAGAGGAAATGGGCGAGGTGCTAAATGAGTACTTTGCATCAGTATTCACCAAGGAGAAGGACTTGGTGGATGATGAGCCTAGGGAAAGGAGTGCAGATAGTCTCAGTCATTTCATTATCAAAAAGGAGGAGGTGTTGGGTGTCTTGCAAAGCATTAAGGTAGATAAGTCCCCAGGGCCTGATGGGATCTACCCCAGAATACTGAGGGAGGCAAGGGAAGAAATTGCTGGGGCCTTGACAGAAATCTTTGTATCCTCATTGGCTATAGGTGAGGTCCCAGAGGACTGGAGAATAGCCAATGTTGTTCCTTTGTTTAAGAAAGGTGGTAAGGATAATCCAGGAAATTATAGGCCGGTGAGCCTTACGTCAGTGGTAGGGAAACTATTAGAGAGGATTCTTCGGGACAGGATTTACTCCCATTTGGAAACAAACAAACTTATTAGCGAGAGACAGCATGGTTTTGTGAAGGGGAAGTCGTGTCTTACTAATTTGATTGAGTTTTTTGAGGAAGTGACGAAGATGATTGATGAGGGAAGGGTGGTGGATGTTGTCTATATGGACTTTAGTAAAGCCTTTGACAAGGTCCCGCATGGCAGATTGGTGCAAAAGGTGAAGTCACACGGGATCAGTGGTGAGCTGGCAAGATGGATACAGAACTGGCTCGGTCACAGAAGACAGAGGGTAACAGTGGATGGGTGTTTTTCTGAATGGAGGGATGTGACTAGTGGTGTTCCACAGGGATCAGTGCTGGGACCTTTGGTGTTTGTAGTATATATAAATGATTTGGAGGAAAATGTAGCTGGTCTGATTAGTAAGTTTGCGGACGACACAAAGGTTGGTGGAGTTGCGGATAATGATGAGGATTGTCAGAGGATACAGCAGGACATAGATTGGTTGGAGACTTGGGCGGAGAAATGGCAGATGGAGTTTAATTTGGACAAATGTGAGGTAATGCATTTTGGAAGGTCTAATGCAGGTGGGAGGTATACAGTAAATGGCAGAACCCTTAGGAGTATTGACAGGCAGAGAGATCTGGGCGTACAGGTCCACAGGTCACTGAAAGTGGCAACGCAGGTGGATAAGGTAGTCAAGAAGGCATTCGGCATGCTTGCCTTCATCGGTCGGGGCATAGAGTATAAAAATTGGCAAGTCATGTTGCAGCTGTACAGAACTTTAGTTAGGCCACACTTAGAATATTGCGTGCAATTCTGGTGGCCACACTACCAGAAGGACGTGGAGGCTTTGGAGAGGGTACAGAGGAGGTTTACCAGGATGTTGCCTGGTCTGGAGGGCATTAGCTATGAGGAGAGGTTGGAAAAACTTGGATTGTTTTCACTGGAACGACGGAGGTGGAGGGGCGACATGATAGAGGTTTACAAAGTTATGAGCGGCATGGACAGAGTGGATAGTCAGAACCTTTTTCCCAGGGTGGAAGAGTCAATTACTGGGGGACATAGGTTTAAGGTGCGAGGGGCAAAGTTTAGAGGGGATGTGCAAGGCAAGTTTTTTACACAGAGGGTGGTGAGTGCCTGGAACTTGCTGCCAGGGGAGGTGGTGGAAGCAGATACGATAGCGACGTTTAAGAGACATCTTGAAAAATATATGAATAGGAAGGGAATAGAGGGATATGGGCCCCGGAAGTGCAGAAGGTGTTAGTTTCGGCAGGCATCAAGATCGGCGCAGGCTTGGAGGGCCGAATGGCCTGTTCCTGTGCTGTACTGTTCTTTGTTCTTTGTTGACAGCAGCTGGGCTGGAGGCAGCCTGCTGATCAGAGTGCCCCTTGGTTTGTGATGACTTTCGTGGGCATCCTCTGGCTGCCTGAGGCCTGGAGACCCCAGCTGCCTGGGAGTATTCTGCAAGAGGAAGGATGGAGATGGTAGAGAATGGCAGCGAGATCAACATGACAGTTCTGCTCACTTTAGTCCCTCGTCCCCGACCTGGGAATCTGATGTCTCTCATGCTGACACTCACTGTGAGGGGAGTTAAGGGAGGTGAGCTGTAAAGGAAGGTGGCCTGTGGCCGAGAGACAGCCATGTATCTGTCAGGAAGAGACAGTACCCTAGCCACTCAGCCAACATTTGTCAGCAAGAATATTTTTGTGTTTTGTGTTGTTGGAAAGAGGACAATGTGATGGTCAGTGTGAGAGTCATAGAGCCATTACAGTACAGAAGCCAATGGACAAGGGGACCCATAATAGAAGGGAGATGGCCGGGAGAGGCGGAGGGCTCCCAGATCTATGTCCACTCACCTCCACTGAGGATGAGGCCTTGCAGCTGTCAGGCACCTATGGAAGCCACTCAATAGCAGACAGGAAGATTGGAATACCTGGGCAAGAAAGTGAGGATTGTCTCCCATTGGCATTCACATCAATGTTCGAGACCCACATTATGCATGATTGTTTAATTTAGTTTAGAGATACAGCACTGAAACAGGCCCTTCGGCCCACCAAGTCTGTGCCGACCATCAACCACCCATTCCTACCACATCCCCACCTGTCCCTATATTTCCCTACCACATACCTATACTAGGGGCAATTTATAATGGCCAATTTACCTATCAACCTGCAAGTCTTTGGCATGTGGGAGGAAACCGGAGCACCCGGAGGAAACCCACGCAGACACAGGGAGAACTTGCAAACTCCACACAGGCAGTACCCAGAATTGAACCTGGGTCGCTGGAGCTATGAGGCTGCGGTGCTAACCACTGCGCCACTGTGCCGCCCAGCATCAGGAGATCTGCACAGCCTAACCCACATATGTTTGTTTTGTCCCCATGTTGTGTATGCCCCAAGTAGTCACGTGCAAAACTCAGAAAAGTGATTGGTATGGAACACTTATCTTGGCTGCACGCAGGAGGTCGTTGACCTTCTTCCTGCACTGGACCCAGTTGCACTGGGTGACCCCACAGCTGCTGACCTTCTTTGCATTCTCTACCCAGGCTTGCCTGGTCAGGTAGAAGGACCTCTTCTTTCCATCACTGGGGAAGAGAACCTCCTGCTTTTAAGAATCTGCATCACTAAACCATGGGCCATCCTGTGTTTTGTCTCGGCCATCGTCTTCTGTCCTCCTCAGGGAGTAGGGGTATTGGAACCAGTAGGATCAAGTTGTAGGCTGCACCAAACTGACAATGAATCCAAGGCAGGAGTAATTGCAGGGCTGGCAGGCCTTTAAACATGGCACCAGCACCTGCTCTGGAGTCATTTGAGGCTGTAATCAACAACTCAACTCCTTTATATAATAAAAGCGAAATACTGCAGATGCTGGAAATCTGAAATAAAAACAAGAAATGCTGGAAATTCTCAGCAGGTCTGGCAGCATTTGTGGAGAGAGAAGTAAGGTTAATGTTTCACCTGAAACGTTAACTCTGCTTCTCTCTCCACAGATGCTGCCAGACCTGCTGAGTATTTCCAGCATTTCTTGTTTTTATAACTCAACTCCTTTGTTGTCTTTCCTAACTGGACTTCGGAAATTAAGACAGCAACTGTTGAAAGTTATTTGAGATTAGCTTCGAGTTACCAGCACTCAACATTTAGTCAAGGCAAAACCTCATAATGACAAGAAGCCCAGTAAGATGGAACCTAATTCACCACTTTGGTTTCTTTCCTCCACTACCAACCATGTCCTGAAACCTGTGTCTCATCTGCCTTTTCACCTTCACCTCCAACAACAAGTGCGAGGAGGTCATGAAGTTCTTTGTCACCAAGAGTATTTTCGTGTTTTGTGTTGTTGGAAAGAGGACAATGTGATGGTCAGTCATAGAGTCATAGAGTCATTACAGTACAGAAGAATGTTATTCAGCCCATCAAGTCCATGCTAGCTCTCTGTAGAGCAATCCAATCAGTCCCATTTCCCTGCTTTTGTACTAGCTGTAATGGGCCAAGTGTGTCAGAGGACTGCCGCAGAATGTAGGAATAGTGCTTATTGCCAAGATAATGGACATGATGCACTCCATGTGGTCACATACCAGCTGTATATTGAGAGAGTGGAATCCCTTTCGGTTCATGAAAATAGCTCAGTTGACATGAGGCACACGCATGGCAATGTATGTGTAGTCAGTGACACCATGGGGAAGTCTGTAATCCGTGCAAACCCTTGTGCGCACTCCATCTGCTTGTCTCTGGAAAGAGGGAATGAGATGAAGCTGTCTTTCTGGGTAGAGAGAGCCTCAATGACCTCTTTTATGCAGAAATGCACTGGAAACCATAAGATGTTTTATGCCTCCAGCAGCAGCCTAGAAAAAGCCAGATGCATAAAAGCTACAAACCACAGTCACTTTCACAGCCACAGATAATGCAGTCCTTGCCCTACTTTGCAGTTGCAGCATCAGCAGTTGGCAGATTTCATTCACAACTTCTTTAGTTTTTTTATTATTCGTTTGTGGGATGTGGGCGTCGCTGGCTAGGCCAGCATTTATTATCCACTCCTTGCCATTTAAGAGAGCAGTTAAGAGTCAACCACATTGCTGTGGGTCTGGAGTCACATGTAGGCCAGACCAGATAAGGATGCCAGATTTCCTTCCCTAAAGGACATTAGTGAACCAGATGGATTTTTACAACAACCAACAATGATTTCATGGTCACCATTAGACTAGCTTTTAATTCCAGATTTTTTTATGAATTGAATTCAGATTTTATTATTTGCCATGGTGGGATTCGAACACATATCCCCAGAGCATTAGCCAGGGCCTTTGGATTACTAGTCCAGTGACATTACCACCACGCCACAGCCTCCCCCTCATAGTAAAGTGAAGATGTCTCGAGCATTGGTCCTTACTGAATTTGAGGTAAGTGAATAGCTCCCTAAAAAGCCTCGACGGATATGGCTTCCTTCTGAGAGCCCTTCTCCCCCACCCTCACCTCTCTCTTCTAGCATCATATCCTGCTCTGTGTGGCCTCTCTACATTCTTCCAGTCATGCTCAATTCTAAGAGGAAGCATACCAGGCCACCCATGTCTAAGATCAACTTGTTTCAGCACAAGCTTTTAAATGAACAAAAGTACTTCAGCATCAGCTTGACTATTTCCTGTAGACTATTAAATCTCTAGCCAAGTATAAGAAAGCTCCAAAATTGATGACAATTGCACCACCAGTGTTATGGACAGGTGGGAAGTGGTGTTGGCGACTTCCACTTTTCACCTCTCAACTGACTGCAGATAATGTTTTTAAAATGGTGTTTTAGCTGAGTGTTTTAAGGGTCAAATAAATAGACTAACAATGGGTTTTCTCATAGGTTAAAAAAGAAAGATGCATATTACATAAAAACAGAAGAACATAAGAAATAGGAGCAGGAGTAGGCCATTCGGCCCCTCAAACCTGCTCCTCCATTCGATAAGATCATGGCTGATCTACCCCAGACCTCAACTCCTCTTTCATGCCAGCTCCTCATAGCCCTCAACTCCCCGATATTTCAAAAATCTATCTACCTCCTCTTTAAATACTATCAGTGATCTAGCCTCCACAACTCTCTGGGGTAGAGAATTACAGACATTCACTACCCTCTGAGAGAAGAAATTCCTTCGCATCTCAATTTTAAATAAGTATCCCCTTATTCTGTAACTATCGCCCCAAGTTCGAGATTCTCCCACTAGTGGAAACATCTTATCAACATCTACCCTATTAAGCCCCCTCAGAACCTTGAACGTTTCAATAAGATCACACTTCATTCTTCTAAACTCGAATGAACAAAGGCCTAACCTGTTTAGCTGTTCTTGATAAGTCAACCTCTTCATCCCAGGAATCAGCCTATTGAATCTCTTTTGAACAGCCTCCAATGCCAGTATATCCTTTCTTAAATACGGGGACCAAAACTCTACATAGCACTCTAGATGCAGCTTGTTACAAGACTTCCCTATTTTTAAACTCCAACCCCCTAGCAGTAAAGGCCAAAATTTAATTTGCCTTCTTAATTACTTGCTGCACCTGCATGCTAACTTTTTGTGTTTCATGCACAAGAACACCCAGATCCCGCTGTACTGAACCTGTTTGTACTCTCTCTCCATTTAAATAATAGTCTGCCTTTTGATTCTTCCTACCAAAGTGCATGATCTCACACTTTCCTAGATTAAACTCCATCTGCCAAGCTTTTGCCCACTCACTCAACCTATCTACACCCTCTTGCAGATTCCTTATGTCCTCATCACAACATGCCCTCCCACCTATTTTTGTATCGCCAGCAAATTTGGATATATTACACTCTGCCCCCTCCTCCAAGTCATGAATATAAATAATCGAGGCCCTAGGACTGATTCTTGTGGCACTCCACTAGTTATGTCTTTCCAACCTGAAAAAGACCCATTACTCCTGACTCTCTGTCTTCTGTGAGTTAACCAATCCTCAATCCATGCTAATACATTACAAGAGCTCCTTTCTTGTGCAATAATTTTTTATGTGGCACCTTATTGAATGCCTTCTGGAAATCTAAATACACTACATCTCCCAGTTCCCCTTTATCAATTCTACTTGTTATATCCTCAAAGAACTCTAGCAAATTTGTCAAACATGATTTCCCTTTCACAAAACCATGTTGACTCTGTTTGATTGCGTTAAGCTTTTCTAAATATCCTGCTATTTCTTCCTTAATAATTGACTCTAGCATTTTCCCAATGACTGATGTTAGGCTGACTGGCCTATAGTTTCCTGCTTTTTATCTCCCTCCCTTCTTGAACAGAGGCGTCACATTAGTGGTTTCCCAATCCGCTGGTACCCACCCGGAATTCGGTGAGTTCTGGAATATTTCGACCAATGCCTCCACTTTCTTTGCAGCCACTTCCTTTAAAACCCCTGGTTGTAGGCCATCAGGTTCTGGTGACCCCTTATTTTTAAACAGTGACCCCTAGTTCTAAATTCTCCCACAAGGGTAAACATCCTTTCCACATCCACCCTGTCAAGACCACTCAGGATCTTATATGTGTCAACCAAGTCGCCTCTTACTCTTCTAAATTCCAGCGGATACAAGCTTAGCCTGTCCAATTTTTCCTCATAAGACAGCCTGCCCATTCCAAGTATTAATCTAGTAAACCTTCTCTGTACTGCCTCCAACGCATTTACATCCTTCCTTCAATAGGGAGACCAGTACTGTACACAATACTCCAGATGTGGTCTCACCAATTCCCTGTAAAGCTGAAGCATAACCTCCTTACTTTTGTATTCAATTCCCCTCATGATAAACTATAACTTTCCTAATTACGTGCTGTACCTGCATACTAACCTTTTGCGATTCATGCCCTAGGACACCCAGATCCCTTTGCATCTCAGACTCTGCAATCTCTCATCATTTAGATAATATGCTTCTTTGTTATTTTTCCTGCCAAAGTGGACAATTGCACACGAGAGTCTATTTGCCAGGTCCACTCCTTAACCTATCTTTTTCCCTTCGTAGCCTCCTTAGGTGCTCTTCACAAGTAACCTTCTTACCTATCTTTGTGTCATCAGCAAATTTAGCAACCATACCTTTGGTCCCTTCATCTAAGTGATTTATATAAATTGTAAAAGGTTGAGGCCCCAGCACAGATCCCTGTTGCACACCACTCATTACATCTTGCCAACCAGAAAATGACCCATTTATGCCTACTGTCTGTTTCCTGTTAGCTAACCAGTCTTCTATCCATGCCAATATGTTACCCCCTACACCATGAGCTTTTATTTTCTGCAATAATCTTTGATGTGATACCTTATCAAATGCCTTCTGGAAATCTAAGTACAATACATCCACTGGTTCCCCTTTATCCACAGCACATGTAACTCCCTCAAAGAACTCCAATAAATTGGTTAAACATGATTTCCCTTGCACAAAACCATGTTGGCTCTGCTTGATTACCTTGAATTTTTCTAAATGTCCTGCTATAACATCCTTAATAATAACTTCTAACATTTTCCCTAAAACAGATGTTAAGCTAACTGGTAGTTTCCTGCTTTCTGTCCCCCTCCCTGGACAGGCTAAGTGAATGGGCAAGAACATGGCAGATGGAACATAACATAAATAAGTGTGAAGTTATCCACATTGGTGGAATAAAACAGAAAGACAGGGTATTTCTTAAATGATGAGGGGATGACGTGCAAAGGGACCTGGGTGTCCTTGTTCATGAGTCACTAAAAGCTAGCATGCAGGCGCAGCAAGCAATTAGGAAGGAAAGTGGTATGTTGACCTTCATCACAAGAAGTTTTGAGTACAGGAGTAAAGAAGTCTTGCTGCAATTGTATAGAGCCTTGGTGAGACCACACCTGGAGTACTCTATACAGTTTTGGTCTCTTTATCTAAGAAAGGATATACTTGCCATAGAGGGAGTGCAACGGAGGTTCTCTAGACTAACCCCTGCGATGGCAGGATTGCCTTATGAAGAGAGACTGAGGAAACATAAGAACATAAGTACTGGGCCTGTATTCTCTAGAGTTTCGAAGAATGAGAGGTGATCTCATTGAAACTTACAAAATTCTTACAGGGCGTTATGAGGTGGCTGTAGATGGGATGTTTCCCCTGGCTAGTGAGTCTAGAACCAGGGGACATAGTTTCAGAATAAGGATTAGGCCACTTAAGATGAGATGAGGAGGAATTTCTTCACTCAGAGGGTGGTGAATCTTTGGAATTCTCTACCACATAGGGCTGTGGAAGCTCAATCATTGAGCATGTTCAAGACAGAAATCGATAGATATCTAGATACTAATGACATCAAGGGATATGGGATTAGTATGGGAAAGTGGCGTTGAGGTAAATGATCAGCCATGATTTAATTGAATGGAGGAGCAGGCTCTATGGGCTGAATGGCCTACTCCTGCTTCTATGTTCTAATGTTCCTGCTCTATCTGGAAAAGACCTTCTCTGGCGGTTCTGCCTCTCTCTCTCTCCAAAGAGATACCTTTTAAGGTACAAATTTGTCATATTGCGGTGTCCGTCAGGTGATTAAGTACTTTGTCCCCAGGGTGATTCATACAATGTTCCAGGATATGGGAGCCATTCTTACATGATGGTGTCTGAATGTGGTCCATTTTGATAAAATAGGTGTTATTTCACACCCATTATTTTGGCTTCGGAGTCAGTCTCTCTGCAAATGTCTTTGTTAGCTCCAGTCCTACAGATAGGAGTTGTTAGCATGGAATGGGCAGTTTTCCATTTAATTGTGTTTTCCCCAAAGCTAATTCAGACATGGATAATGGGTTTTGTATTCAACAGACAAATATGTTTATTGATAGTACAGGAGGGGTCACCTGACCTCTACTCCATTTTGTCTGTGCCATAAATGTGTCCTTTTTTGTAGTTCAGTTTAACAGTTGACTTTTATTTCCTAACTTGTCCAGTTCATTTCATATTCCATCACTGTTCCCTCTGTGAGCATGACACCAGTCAGATGAAATAATCTAGCAACTAACATGTAAATAATTCATGATCTTTTTAATAGCACTGGTGGAGTTCCTTCATGCCATTTATTTTATTTAGAGATACAGCACTGAAACAGGCCCTTCAGCCCACCGAGTCTGTGCTGACCAACTACCACTCATTTATACTAATCCTACACTAACCCCATATTCTCTACCACATCCCCACAATTCTCCTACCACCTACACTAGGGGCAATTTACAATGGCTAATTTACCTATCAGCCTGCAAGTCTTTGGCTGTGGAAGGAAACCGGAGCACCCGGCGGAAACCCATGCAGACACAGGGAGAACTTGCAAACTCTGCACAGGCAGTACCGAGAACTGAACCCGGGTCGCTGCGGTGAGGCTGCAGTGCTAACCACTGTGCCACAGTGCCGCCCAAATATCACGTTCAGCTGTGCAAAGTTAAGAAACGGCATAAGCTGGAGGGTGGCATTCAGAAATAGTAGTGTTAGCATCAAATCAACATTGCACACTAATTGATGCTCTGCATCCTATCAGCAGTAATGAGGTGCACGCATGCAAGCCTCTTTACCAAAATGGCATCTGGCACACTTCCCATTGGAGTTGTGCACATGCATCTCAGACACCTTTTTTCACTATTAAGAGGCTACGCTGTGCCTAAGAAATGAATGATAGAGTCCAATTTCTCCTCCAATAGCTCCAAACCTGGAAAAAGTTTTAACCGATCTACGACTTGATGTCAGAGAAGCAGCCAGACACGACAATAACATATTTTACATTTATTTCAGATTTCCAACATCTACAGTATTTTGCTTTTGAGCTATGTATTACCAACATACGTGTAGAAGCTGATCCCAATGATTCAGTTAATGAATCATGCCGAAATTAGAGCACAATCTGTGTGCTGCACAAGTTGCACATGCCTAATGAGGCCGATGGCAAACATCCGCCAGTTTCATTAGTATAGTACCGGCGAGCTGTGGCTGGAAAACAGATGCATTAAGGCCTAATTTAACCCCCTTTCCCTGCCCTCATGTCTATAAGAGGAAGGGGCTGAAGATGGAGCCTTGGGCATATTAAGGGTTACCATGCAGAGGCAGGAACAGCAATTTTGAAGCCACTGCGCTGGTAATAGTAGAGCAGGTAGGAGAGAATGCCAAAGATAGTTATGGAGAAAAGTGTGTGAAGGATGACGACGTGGCCAATCTTATTGAAGGCTGCACGAAGGCTTAGGAGAATGAGCTGGGATAATACATGGCAGTCGCAGTCACACATGATGTCATTGATGACGTTGACTAGGACAGTACCCCTGTTGTCAGCAGGATGAAATCCAGATTAAAGGATAAAATGAAAGTGGAAAAATTCACAAATAGTTCTCCTAACCATCTTGCAACTGAAAAAGACTGTGGTACTTATTGGAAAAATAGAAAACTTAAATAGTGTTATATTAGAGATTTGGGTTGGAACACTGTCCTGAGACATGGGTTTGAATTCAGCCCAGGCTGAAGAATATAAGTCTAGTAGCAGATTTAAAGTCCCATAAACAATCAAAACAGAGGTATTTTGAGTAATGCACCATGTTACTCTTTCTAGCAATGTAATTATCTTCTAATCTTTAAAATGTCCAATAGTTAGAACTGATTTTTTTTTCTATGTTAACATAAATGATGATCATCTAAGAATGCTTGATTTATCTGCTATGTGCACCTGATATTCTTCTCCAAAATGTCTACCAGCAAACAGAAAACCTTCTGTTGTCACATCTCTTATTCATTTATAATAAACATGCTAATTAGAACCAATGGAAAAAACATCAACCTTATTCTCCCACACAAATAAAACTTGTACTTAGTTTATGCAAGTGATAGTGGTTAGCACCAATAATAACAATAAAGAAAAATTCTGGCTGACATTCATGCAAGAATATTTTAAATTCTTTACTGATAACTCATAACAGATTGAATCCTAATAAATGTGTTCAGGATTCAATTGCATTTTCAGGGCCTAGATTTGGGCTTTCTAATTATTAAATGCATTGTTTATCGGCAGTTTCACATTTGGAGGTGGGCAAAATATCTGGCAGAGCATTGTCTGATATGCGCCGACAGCAGAATCTTAAAGGTAGAGGTGACAATGGAGGCAGCAGATTTAAGTGGCAGGGAAATACAAAGACCACACAAAGCAGCAAGAAGTGAAACTTAAGGAAGTCTTTGAAAAGAAAAGTCTGTAAGCATAACCCCGAGCTTCCGGTTGCTGGCTATTTCAACACACCCCACTGCTCTCATGCTCATATCTCTGTCCTGGGATTGCTGCAGTGCTCCAACGAACATCAACGCAAGCTCAAGGAACAGCACCTCATTTACTGATTAGGCACACTGCAGCCTGCCGGACTGAACATTGAGTTCAATAATTTCAGAGCATGACGGGTCCCCCTTTTTATGCTTAGTTATTTTTTCTTTTTTTCTTTCTCCTTTTTTATTTAGTTATTTTGTTTTAGGTTTTTCAGTCTTTTTCGTTTGTTTCCACTGTGTTTACCCACTGTTTTTTAAAAATGTGTTTTTATGTTTGTGCTTGGAGTGCTTTGTGCTTTACAGTCATTCACACTCTCTCTGTACTAACGCTTTGTCTTTCAGCACACCATTAACATACCGTTTGCCTTTGTTCCATGACCCTCTGGTCAGTTATTCTCTGTGACCCTGTCCTATCAACACCTTCACCTTTGTTATCTCTTGCCCCAACCCTGGCTTTACTTGCTTAAAACCTTTTACATTTCTAATATTTGCCAGGGTCTCTGACCTGAAACATTAACTCTGCTTCTCTCTCCACATATGTTGCCAGACCTGCTGAGTATTTCCAACATTTCTTGTTTTTATTTCAGATTTCCAGCATCAGCAGTATTTTGCTTTTATTTAAGTACTTTTGAAGTGTAGTCAATGTTGCAATGTAGGAAACACGAGATCCAATTTGCATAATGCAAGGTCCCAAATTATCTGTTTTTGTGATGTTGATTAAGGGATAAATATTGGCCAGGAACACCATGGATAATGCCCCTACTCTTCTTCAAATAGTGCTATGGGATCTTTTATATCCAACTGAGTGAGCATATGGGACCCTCTACTGTACTGCAGTGTCAGCCTAGATTTTTGTGCTCAGCTTAAAAGTCCCAAAAAGAATTATTGCTGGACCTGCATCAAGCTTTATGCAACTGCAACTGATCCTTTTAAGTAGTGTTGCAAATGGCTGCGTGCCACCCATGATTTTTGAGCTGTTTGAGGACATTACTGTGGCCACGTTAATTTACACGTTAGGTCCTAGCAACATATCACAGGACTTTAATCTGAATATATTAATTAGGCCCCTGCCTCTCTCCAGGAGGACTGCTGGCTACAAAATTATGTCCACCCAAAACTTGCAATGGTACAGTCCTCCAGAATTAAGCTGATGATTTAAAAAAATATGTATTTTCATCCTATTAGTGCCCGTTTGCACCAAATACCAAGTAAGTAGTCAGATGAAAATCAGCACCATAGTATGCCAATCTGGTCAATCTGATAAGTAACAGCAATAGGATGCACCATTATAAACCAATAATCAAAAATAACACAAATCCAGAATATGGGATATTAAATCCCACAGGGGAATAAAGAGTTCTATTGCAAGTACAGTGAATTGAAGGAAATATGAAAGAATTGGATGCTAATGGTTATCACACTGTTCTTTCTTATTTGAGATTTAGGTTCCAATTCAGCCTTGATTAATGGGCCACCACTTTCCCATCTTTCTGCCAGCTGTAAAGGTTGAAAGAAAGAAGGTTTTTTTTTAGATTAGAGATACAGCACTGAAACAGGCCCTTCGGCCAACCGAGTCTGTGCCGAACATCAACCACCCATTTTATACTAATCCTACCCCAATCCCACACTCCCAACAAACATCCCCACCTGTCCCTATATTTCCCTACCACCTACCTATACTAGTGACAATTTATAATGGCCAATTTACCTATCAGTATTCTTCAATTGCAGAGGATAAGAGAAATAGGCAAATCAAGGTAGAAGTAGCTTTAACTTTTATCTAACCCATGCTTGATGCTGATGAAGATGGAAGAAAGTTTTATTCTTCAGCACTATTATGTTGATGGGCATGAAATTTACACATACACACACATTTGGAAAACACGCTATCACAATGCTGGAATACTACCAAGCACACATAACAGAGCCTGAACTAGGACTCAGAATAAATTAAAAAATATATCATATAGCAAGATCATATCCATAGCAAAACCCTTCATGAAAATATCACAATAATAATAACATTAAAAGATTATTTTTACACACTGTGAATTATACTTATAAGGGTTGAAATTACTGTTGTTGATGTTACTATAAGAATACCTAAATTCACTCATTCTAAATTCTTTTCTCTGCTATTTGAACAGCATTGTCAGCATGTTTTTTTAATGAGTTAATGCCACTATTAAAATAGTACAGTAGGAAGTTGTTACAAGCTTGTGAAGAATTTGTGCAATAACTTCCCCAATTGGAATCTGTATCCTTTTAAGCACTAACCTGATCTCAAAACTTAACAATATTTTCTTAAAAACAGATTTGTGGAAATAAGTGAATTAATTTTAGAGAACAGGTTTAAAAGTAATGCTGATCATTTTTTGACAAGTAAGACATATCCAGAAACATTCTCTTATCCTTTCCAGTGAGACCGAAGATTTGGCTCACTTGTAGCCACAAACTCTGGAATGTGCTGCAAATGACTGGTTTCACAGCTGCCAGCAGAATTCTCAAATCTAAGTTTAGGTTGGATTGCCACCTACTCAGCCAAAGTTTATCACAATATTGTTGTGCTGGTGAACTTGTTCAACTGTGTTAGGACTGTATTAGGACTTCTTGGAACCATTTCTTGCAAACAGGCCTGTGAATAGGCTTAGTTAGGGCGGCACAGTGGCGCAGTGGTTAGCACCGCAGCCTCACAACTCCTGGGACCCGGGTTCAATTCTAAGTACTGCCTGTGTGGAGTTTGCAAGTTCTCCCTGTGACTGTGTGGGTTTCTGCTGGGTGCTCTGGTTTCCTCCCACAGCCAAAGACTTGCAGGTTGATAGATAAATTGGCCATTGTAAATTGCCACTTGTGTAGGTAGGTGGTAGGGAATATGGGATTACTGTAGGGTTAGTATAAATGGGTGGTTGTTGGTTGTCACAGACTCGGTGGGCCGAAGGGCCTGTTTCAGTGCTGTATCAATGAATAAATATTGGTTTTCTACCCTTAGAACTAATTTGATTTTAATTTTTCCTAAAAGCTTAAAGAGTTAAATGCAGATGTGACATCTGCAGAAGCCTAGTTCCCTAGACATATCTGAAGAGGATTTGAGCAATTTGCCTTTTTCAGCTCCTCTGAACACTCCTCTGCTGTCACCTCCTCACTGATAGTGCTATTATTTTCACCATGTGAAGTAGAAGGAGGTTCAAGTTCCACCAATATATGGAGGGAAAAGGCTCCCGTTGCTCTTGCTTGCGGGAGATGCCAGTCAGAATTCTGAATCCTTCACCTGTGCAGAGAATAAATGAGGCAGTGGAAAACATTACTGTGCTGTCATAGCAGTATAAGTTATGTGAATGTCTTTTTCTATTGCCAGATTAATTCATATTGCCACAGATGTACTGTGTGCTGAGCAGTTGCCACCTATGTAGGAACGTACATACCATATGAAAGGAATGAGGCTTCTCAACTTGCGAAGATTTATCTCTAGAAGTCCTGGAGATAATTAACCCAACCACATATTTCATAGAATTGCATACGTCCTATAGTACAAAAACAGGCCAACTGATTAATGCTGACAATTAGGCTCCACATGAGCCTCTTCCCACCCCTCTTCATCTAATCCTATCAGAATATCCTTCTGTTCCTTTCTTCCTCATGTGTTTAAAAAGTGTCCTCTTGAACATAGGTATATCCTATTCGCCTCAACTGCTCCTTGTCGTAGAGAGTTCTACTCTTTACAAAAAGGAGTTTCTCTTGAGTTCCCTATTGGATTTATTGCTGAGTTATTTATGACCCGAGTTTTGGTCTCCCCTACAAGTGGAAACATCTTCTCTATGTCCTCCTTATTAAACATCTTCATAATTTTAAAGACCACTACTAGGTCACCTCTCAGCCTTCACTTTTCTAGAGACAAAAGTCCCAGCCTGTTCAACCTTTCCTGATAAGTATATCCTTTAAGTTCTACAAGACAAATGTGCAAAATCTACAAAATCTACAAAAGACAAAATCTACAAGACCAAATGAATCGCCATTCTCTGGCGCTGCTTTTCATTCTAAAATACATACCAGCATGTATTAGAAGAAGAAAAATGATTAATATTTCAGGGCGGCACAGTGGCGCAGTGGTTAGCCTCACAGCTCCAGCGACCCGGGTTCAATTCTGGGTACTGCCTGTGTGGAGTTTGCAAGTTCTCCCTGTGACCGCGTGGGTTTTCGCCGGGTGCTCTGGTTTCCTCCCACAGCCAAAGACTTGCAGGTTGATAGGTAAATTGGCCATTATAAATTGCCCCTCGTATAGGTAGGTGGTAGGGGAATTGAGGGAAGATGGGGATGTGGTAGGAATATGGGATTAATGTAAGATTAGTATAAATGGATGGTTGATGGACAGCACAGACTCGGTGGGCTGAAGGGCCTGTTTCAGTGCTGTATCTCTAAAATAAAAATAAAAATATTCTTTGGAGCTGGCAACTTAATCTTAAAAACAATGGAAAGAGGAATTTGCTACAGCAGTTCATATTCTTAAGCAGTAAATATGTGCAGTCCATCCTCCCACAACCAATGTGCTGCACCCAATTGATGCCCACGGCTCACTGGCTATATTCAAATAAGGCTTAAACCTGAAAGGGCTAGAGTCTTCTGATGCTGGCTTTGGCAAGGAGGAAGCATGCTGCTCTGCCAACTTCTCACCATTCGGGTCGAAGTCAAAAATCCACCCATCACCACCACTTCAGTGTCCACTTCTGTATATTTCCCAGGGAAAAATCAACATAGAGTTACATTTCTGATCCATCATAGATCAATTTTCCTGCCCAAGACCTGTTGCAGTCCACGATGGGATCAATTTACTACTTTTTTATTTGGAGAGCTTAATGATCAATTTGACTAGACTCGAATTGAGCATAAACTTTTGCATGATAAACTTACATCTGAATTGCTATTTTATTCTTATCACACTGAAGTGAAATATTGATTCCAGTTACACCACAATTAATATTAATTACTACAATTAACATCTTTATTTATTAAAATAAAAGTTTTTATTCATACTTCAGTAACCATTGATCTTGCTCATATTGTACCTACCAGTTCAATCACACTACAACTACATCGGGCCGAATTTTAATCACGTGCCATGCTCCTGGCGCGCTTTGAACTTGGTGGCCTTCTGACATGGAAGTGCCGCCGAGGAGCCCCCATGATATTATGTGCGGGGGCTCATTTAAATAGAGGGGGCAGTGCGGCCGCCCCTGATGACATGGATGGGACGGCCACCGCGTCCCCAGTAACGGCGTCCAGCGCCACCGCACCGGCGCAGCGCCATATTTAAAGGACATTAAGCCCTTAGCAAAAATCACAATTTTTTAAAGGTGTATCATTATTAATTTTTATAAAATAAAAACTTATGTGCTGGAGGCCCTTCCCCAACCCCCACAATGGTCATTTCATTGCCCAAGATAACCAAAACATGCCTTTTTTCCTACCCGAACTTTACCCCTCAGCCTTCAAACGTTTGTCCTTCAACCCCTTCCCACCATCCCCACATCCAATCAAAATTGTTTTCCCCGCTCCCCCATCCGTTCCACCCTAAAAACTTTATTCCTACCTTCTTCCCCTCAGGTTCCCGCCTCGGAACTGCATACGGAGTTCCAAAGGTGCGTGAGGGACGAATGGCAGCCGTAAAATCGGCATGGGACGGCCACCGTCAGCAGGTAAGTGAATTTGCATCAAATTTAGTATAATTTGAATATGTATATGAAGGCCCTGCCAGTATCCACATATGATTCATTTAAAAGGTTTGTAGTTCATAGCTTTTATTCCTCCTATTCCTGCTGAAATTCAGCTAGCTTCCTCATCGGTATGATGCCTCCTTTTCAGTTGGTATCAGTAGACCAAGATTTACATAATTTTGTTTGAATGGAACCAAAAATAAAGACTTGGTACCACTTTCATCTCAGAATATTGTGTGTTTATGACCTACTCCAGGAAATGGACACATAATCAAAGCTTGTACTCCAATGAAACACTTAGGGATTGCCGAAATACTAAAGGACATATTGGGAGCAATTTTACCTCCCAAGAACACGTGGATTTGGGTTGTGTGCAAATTAAATGTACTAAAAATTTCAAACTGAACCTCAACCCAACTTCAAACCACCCACTTCTGGTTTATACGAGGTGAGGTCTCATGAGTTGGGTCAGTCACTGAAATATTTGGAGGAGGTTGCATTCCTTTGTTTTAACAGTTTTTAAAAATTTTAACTCATGTCAGCTGGGTTTCCCAGGGCTCAGGAATCCCAGTCGATAAAAGAAGGCAAGAAAGGCCAAATTGATGAGATAGGTGCAGTTACAGCACTGCTTATAGGCTAGGAGGAGAAGGAGTATTTTCTCCAGGTCCGATAAGCTTACCTCTGTACACACCATGCGATTGTCCAACTCCCCCACAATCTTTGATCCACCCCAACACCACAGCAACCTCCAACCCATCCACCCCCGTGATCTCCGACCCTTGCAATCTCTGATTGCCCTCATATATGTGTCATTCACTCCTCCGCTGCTTTATTACCTGACAGGCTGGCAGCCTATCAATTTAGATCCTAAGGAAGGATAAGTGAACCCTGTTGAGATTTGAACCCAGGTCTTAGCCTAATGCTTGAACAACTGAGCTACCCTGTGTTATGGCAGACTACAAAGAAACGTTGAAATGATTAAAAATAGGAAAGGGAAGAAGAGAAAAGACAAGATGAATAAAGTACTTACTTTTTATTTTACATTTAAAATTGTATTTTAAATGTTTATCTTTGTAGACTAAGTTATTATCTGAGTAAAGTTATCACTAATATATTATTTGCTTCAGTGCCAATTTATGGCAGCTGGTAACCTTCGAAACTGATTAACCTATTTTCTTGGACTTCCCACGAGTGTAAGGGTTAAATAGATAGGAATACAGTCAAGCCTATATGTGTGCAAACTTATTATTGTTCATATTGCACGGAGTGCTAGTGAGAAGCAACATTTTTCCATGCCAATCTATTGAATATGACAGCAGAATTCTATTGCAGTTTGACATTGAGCCACCTTGTTGTGATAATGTAGGAGCAGCTAAGCATTTGTGACATACATGCTTTATGCTGCCATTGAATGCAAAATGGAAAAGCATTCCATTATTCAGCACAATAATCAGTCACCTCACTGAATAAATGTCCTTGTGCTTTTTTGGTTCTTATGTCCTTTCTGCCTACTATTGGCATCACCTTATCAAAACTTACATTATGTGGAGCAGTGTTTCCTGTTAAACTCTTCATTATGGGTTAAAAGGTGATTTAACTAAATTTAACTCAATGTGACTTCTTTCAGAAATCAGTTTTGTGTGCTTCTCTTTCCACAGATGCTGCCAGACCTGCTGAGTATTTCCAGCATTTCTTGTTTTTATTTGTTTCTTTGTGTATTGCTCATATAAATAAGCTATTCGGGAAGTCTGAGAAATAAATTGTTCGTTTGAGAACTATTTGAATGTCTTCTCACTAGAGAAGTTATAAAACACCACCTATATTCTTTAAAAAAAAAGTAGTGATTAAGAAATTATTTGTAACTTTCATTATTACAATTCTTCTCAGTTCCTTCTGCCCATCCTTCATTAAGATAAATAGGAGCGAAATCATCAAAGCCCAAAAATGCAATGTAATGCAATAGCAAAAGCAATGATCAAATTAAATCAAGAAATGCAAAATAAAATGTAAAGCAAATATTTTTGTTGTGCCTCAGGTAAATGGACAATTTGCAAAGTCTGCAGCACCTTGATAAGACAATATTTGCATGATATCCTTGCACTCCCAGCACATAGCATATGACACTTAAAAAAAAAATTGTTCATGGGCTGTGGGTGTTGCTGGCAAGACCAGCATTTATTGCCCATCCCTAACTGCCCTTGAGGAAGTGGAGGTGAGCTGTCTTCTTGAACTGCTGCATTCCTTGGGTACACCAAAAGTGCTGTTAGGCAGGGAGTTCCAGGATTCTGAACCAGCGAAAATGAAGGAACAGCGATATAGTTCCAAGTCAGGATGGTGTGTGGCTTGGAGGGGAACTTGCAGGTGGTGGTGTTCCCATATATCTACTGCCCTTGTGCCAGGTGGTAGAGGTTGTGGGTTTGAAAGGTGCTGTCGAATGATCCTTGGTGAGTTGCTTTACTGATTCATCAGCCAAGGTGGGGTGGTAGGTGGTAATCAGCAGGACGTTTCCTTGTCCATGTTTGACCTGATGCCATGAGACTCATGGGGTCCAGAGTCGATGTGGAGGACTCCCAGGGCAACTCCCTCCCGATTGTATACCACTGTGCCACCACCTCTCCTGGGCCTGTCCTGCCGGTGGGACAAGACATACCCAGGGATGGTGATGGTCGTGTCTGGGACATTGTTTAGAAAGTATGATTCAGTGAGTATGATTATGTCAGGCTGTTGCTTGACTAGTCTGTGGGACAGCTCTCCCAACTTTGGCACAAGTCCCCAGTTGTTAGCAAGGAGGATTTTGCAGGGTCAACAGGGCTGGGTTTTCCGTTGTCGTTTCCAGATCGATGCCGAGTGGTCCATCCGGTTTCATTCCTTATTGATCTTTTAGCAGTTTGATACAACTGTGTGCCTTGCTAGGCCATTTCAGAGGGCATTTAAGAGTCATCCACATTGCTGTGGGTCTGGAGTCACATGTAGGCCAGACCAGGTAAGGACAGCAGATTTCTTTCTCTCAAGGATGTTAGTGAACCAGATGGGTTTTTGCAACAATCAACAACGGTTTCACGGCCATCATTAGACTAGTTTTTTAATTCCAGATTTTTTAATTAATTGAATTCAATTTCCACCTTCTGCCATGGTGGGATTCAAACTCATGTCCCCAGGGGAATATCCTGCTGGGTCTCTTGGTTACTAGGCCAGTGACAATACCACGATGCCACCGCCACCCCACCTGAGGTCCAGATCGCCAGTGCTGCAGTACCGGCAGTGGCCACTGCTCCCAGTGGTACTGCCAATACTACTGAGCTGTTGGCCCTCTGATTGGTCAGCAGTTCTTGGAGGCCTGATCCCCATCTTTCAAGGGATGGGGATCCCAACGCCAGGCTGTTAATTTCTGGGTGCTGTACGATCGCGCCTGTGGGTGGGGGTGTGTGGGGTGTGCAGGGGTGCTCCAAATTGGTTGAGGGAGGGTTCCTCCCACTTTACTGGCTGGCGCTGGGAGTCCCGCTCGCACCACAAAATTCAGCTCTGGTGTTTAATGTAAGCAAGTGGGAAATTATCCACTTTGGATCCAAGAAAGACAAATCGAATAGTTTTTTTAATGGTGAGAGACTAGAAATTGTGGAGAAATAAATAGTTTTGATGTCCAGATACACAAATCACTAAAAGCTAGTGCACAGGTAGAAAAAGCAATCTTAAAGGCTAGTGGAATGTTAGCCTTCATCTCAAGGGGATTGGAATACAAAGGGGTGGAAGTTATGTGACAGTAACATAATGTTCTGGTTGGACCTCGTCTGGAGTACTGTTCAATGCTGGGCACTACATCGCAGGAAGGATATACTGGTCTTTGAGAGGATTCACCAGAATAATTATGAAGACAGGTTGCATAGACTACGGTTTCATGGCCAGGATTGTATTCCGTTGAGTTTAGAAAACTGAGGGGTATTTTAATTGATAAAAGGAATCAAAAGGATAGACACAAAAAACCTATTTACTCTGGTGGAATATTCTAGAATAAGAGGACACAATCTTAATGTTGAAACTTGGACCTTCAGGAGTGAAATCAGGAAGCAATTCTTCATGCAAAGGGTTATGAAAATCTAGAATTCTCTTCTCCAAAAAATTGTTGAGACTAGGGCCATAAAATTGCTTGTGTAGTGCCTGTATTTTTGGCCCTATGGGTGCTGTTTTAGGTCCAAAATGGCATTTGTGCCGAGTTCGCACAATTTTGGGTAGGTTGTTAAGTGGGTGCTGGGAGTGTGCAGAGTAAGCAGATCATGATGTCTATTTAATGCTGATTTGACTCTAGCAGAGCCATTTTTGACCTTGGTGCTCCAACTGATGCCCTCTCTTCACCTTATATAGCTGAATATGCATTCAGATACATAAAGGACCCGCTCCATCAATGCTATTTAGAGGGATCAGTTGGAAATTAGTTGCTGATTGATTTCTACTGGCTGTTGCTGAGTAAGTAGAAGTGTTTGAAGGTTTGCATTGCTAGGTGAAGTTGATGAAGTCTACAGGGAATGCACATGGGGAAGACATTGATTTTCAGTTCAATGGTTCTATTCAGACCACTTGTTCCAAGTCATGGATGCTGTCGTTTCTGTACCCATTGGCCTGCAGCATGACAGGGAGAATGAGCAAAGGCAATACAGAGGAGGACAAACTGATCAAAGAGGGAAAGGAGGAAAGGGGGAGTGGCTCTAAATAGGAGGACATATCCATCAAGGGTGGTGGCAGCTAATAATAATCCTGCTCTGGACACATTGTTTGTTTCTTTACCTAACCTATAGCTACTCCTTTTGGCCTTGCACCACCAATCCTTTTGCCATTTAATCTCTCCTGCCCTCTACCCTAACACAGACTTCCCTTTTGTTCCTTTTCCCACCTACCCACCTTTCACTTGCTCAAAACCTATTACATTTCTAATTTTCCCTGTTCTGATGAAAGGTCACAGACCAGAAATGGTAACACTGTTCCTCTCTCCACAGATGCTGCCAGACCTGCTGAGTAGTTCCAGCATTTTCTGTTTTTATTCCACCCAGGATGCTCATGTGCTTGTATGACAACTAGTTGAGCTTGCATGATTTCAGTCTGAGCTTCCACTGTAATACTCAGATATTGAATAGCTTCTGCTTTTGCTACAATTTTTAGTTTAGAGATACAGCACTGAAACAGGCCCTTCGGCCCACCGAGTCTGTGCCGACCATCAACCACTATACTAATCCTACACTAATCCCATATTCCTACCACATCCCCCACCTGTCCCTATATTTCCCTACCTATACTAAGGGCAATTTATAATGGCCAATTAACCTATCAACCTGCAAGTCTTTGGCATGTGGGAGGAAACCGGAGCACCTGGAGGAAACCCACGCAGACACAGGGAGAACTTGCAAACTCCACACAGGCAGTACCCAGAATTGAACCCGGGTCGCTGGAGCTGTGAGGCTGCGGTGCTAACCACTGCGCCGCCCTATGGAAGAGGAGACATTAACCTTCAGAAACTGCATTATGGTTGGGTCCATAAGTGTACTAATGGAGTTATCCATCACTACCATGTTTGAAAAGATCAGCTCCTAGCTCTGCACGAAGCCCTGTGTCCAAGGTTGGTGCCAGACTCCTCCATGCTCCTTGTCAGTGAACACAGGCTTCTGGCAGGACTGTCAATGCAACAAGCATTTCTGTATGCACACCCTATCATCTTTTTTCTGTACGCCACCCCATCAAAGTCCTCATCTGAGTCCTCTGCAGCAGAACTTGCGTGCAAACTCTTCCTCCAGTGAGCTGGCACCCGCGCTACTCTTTTCCCCTGCACTGGCTGCAGACTCATAACTGGTGTTTCACCACATGCAGAACTCTAGTCAACACCTTGTTTGTAACCCTCCCAACCCCACTCCTATTAATTCACTCCTCATCTTATCCCAAGGATAACGTAGGGCAAATCATGAGCAAACCCATCAGCCCTGTCCGTACTTTTGTAAAGTTAATTGCAAAGCTGCCCTGATCGTTGCAAACAGTCTGTATTAAGATGTTGATCATCTTTTAGTTTTTTTTGAATGCAGTCATAGCCTCTGCCAGTTAGTCCCTAAGCATGAGGATCTTTGACTTAGCAGTTAATCTGTGCTACCAACTAAATTGCACTCAGTGTCAATGTCTGAGCTGGTGGCTACGAGTGTGAAAGTTAGTGATGGTGTCTCTTCATCAACAGTGTCTTCCTCTTCCACATCGTGCTCCTGCACTACTGCCTGGCCAGGTTGCAGTTATTGGGCATCTGAAAGGTCTGCCTTGTGGGGAGGGGAGACAGGGAAAGCAAGAACTGCATCCTTAGAACTTCAGCAGCTTGTAAATCAGAAGAGATTGTGGGATTTGAGAAGGAGGATTAAGTATGAGCATACCATCATCTTTGATGCCTCCAGCCCCGTCTCTGGCCACAGCCTCAATCATAACCGCTCCAATGATGGCAAGCACCATCTCCTCCATCAGGGTGAAGACATGCAGCTGTGGCTAATGCCCACCAGCTAGGTGTTCCTGTCTGTGGTTGTGCGCAACCCTCTCCTGCTAGAGAGAGGGAAGTGTGTCAGTGAGTGTGCTGCAATGTGTTTGGATAATATTCCTGCCTTGGTTGAAAAACTGGTAGCGTGTGCAAGTTGTGAGATATGCATGTGGGGTTTGCAGGAGTGCGACATGTTTGAGGGTGAGTTGAAGCTGTGAAAGTGAAGTTTGAATTGTGGTTGAGAGAGATTGCTGGTAGGTTTGTTAAGTGGGTGAATTGAGTATCGTGTGAGGTTAGTGGTTCCATTGTAGATGCAGTCATTGACTTTGACCACTTGTGTGAAATAATTGAACTTCATAAGATACTGAACCCAGGTCCTTGGGGCTACATTGTTGGCATTGACCTTTCAATTTTAACTTTAGATTTTACAGTAAGCAAAATAAATGATTTTGGGTTGCACATAAGGTAGAAGCTAAAACATCATAAACAAACATTTTACAAAATTAATTTGAAAATTATGTGAAATGTTTTATCAAAATGGAGAAATGCAACATTCAACAAAAATAAAATTATTCTTTCGGGGCCAGAGAGGCTGTTCAGTAGCAATAATGAACTTAGTACGCCATTAAAAAAACAGTTACAGCTCATTCAACAAGGATTTTTTTTCAAGGGATATTACTGCGCGGCAAATAAGTGTTAAGAATGGAAGTTGTCATCAACTCAATGATATCTAAATAATTGCAGAAATAGGGAATGTCAACATCACACCCTTTGGAGAAGGGTAAAATCACTGACAGCAATTTCTGGATCTCCGCATTTAACTGCACAATTTTTAAAATATTAATTCTTGCAATGTAAGCATCACTGGCAAGGCCAGCATTTATTACCCCATCCCTAACTGCCCTTGGGCAGGTGGTAATGAGCCACCTACAACCATTTCATAGGGCAGTTTAGAGTCAACTACATTACTATGGGTCTGGAGTCACATGTAGACCAGACCAGGTAAGGATATCCGTGAAGCAGATGGGTTTTTACAACAATTTGATAGCTTCATGGCCATCATTAATAAGTAGAGCATTTTATTCCAGATTTATTCATTAATTGAATTTAAATTCCCCCAGGCGCCATGGTGGAAATTTGAACTTATGCCTCTGGAGCATTAGTTCAGGCCTCTGGATTACTAGTCCAGCAACATTACCACTATACCACCTCCCCTCCAGAAGTTGATGTCAATTTCAGATCAGTAATGATGGTGAATGCTGACAGTTTCACCATCATTATAATCACAAAATCTGGCCCAGTCTTGCAGAAACCTGTTGCTCCAGGTAACTCTGCCCCAATCACCTCCAACTCATCCCTTGCACCATTTGCTTGTTCATTTATATGCACCAATATGAAACACTTCATGGTCTGTGAAGAGCTATCTCTGTCAAGAACATATGGTTTCCAGGTTTGGCTGCAGGAATGATCATTTTTCCCACCTTAGGTTTTTACTGGACAGCAGGACCATTTTCGGTAATGAACCCCATCGCTGAGGCAGCGGGACTGCTGGTACAATCTTCCAGGAGGCATTCACGTAAGAGGGTGCCTCCAGGATCACTGTTCAATTAGGGCTGGCAAGTAGATTGAGGAAGCAGGATGGTTATTCAGCACATACAATTGCAAGGCCAGCCAGCAGCCTTCACTGTGTCTGATTGAGAGTGCTGTTGAGGTGACGAGAAAGGGCAGGATGAAATGGAGGAGGGAAACAGCCTGAGGAAACAGCAGCCACTTCTTCACCTCCAGCATTAGCTGTGACATCAGTCTCCAGGAGATACTCATGTAATTGCAAGCCTCTGCCTGCGGATGACCTTAGGCTTTCCGATTTGCACCTTTAATGTGCAGATTGGATATGATTTTATGGCACTCCGACCTCTTGCTGTGTAGTCACCTCCTGTGAGTTGATGAGCTGCAGACACTGCTGGAGTCTTGTGCGCTGCTGGTAAAATTCCATTGTCCTTGGAAAATTAACCACCTCAATTGGCTCCCGTTGCTGCCAGGCGGGTTACTGTCAGTGCACAGAAGCCACCTCTGGGAAAACTGGAGGAGGCGGGAACACTGCAGCATTTCCGTGAATGTAAATTTTTCTAAGTTTCCTCACCCCATCTTCCTCCCAACACCACCGCACCACCCACCCCACCCCCACCCCCCCCCACCCCAAGCCCCAAACCCACCTCCAAGGGCCTGGTACAATTCCCCTTGCCATACAATTATGTGGTGACCTTCTCGTAGATTTATGATCTCCGCATACAGCTTCCTCTGAGGATGTCCAGGTACAATTGTCTGGTCCACAAAGATAGGAGGCAGCAAAAAGCTAAGTTTATTTCTTGCAAAATAGCAAAGTAGCAAAACAGCTAAAGGCATTATCAGGTAAAGAGTTAAACAACAAAGAAGCACTAAATTGGGTGCAGATGATCTCAGCTGCTACTGCCAGTAAATCAGTCCACTTTAAGATAAAGGACTCAACAAATGAGAAGGACAGTTCCATGTAGTCTCTGTTTCAAATGAACTCGGAGCATCTGGAAGGTTGTTCAGGCACTCTAAGCACATTATGAAGACATCACTAATTTGATTGAAATTTTGGCCTGCAATAAGCCCAACATGGTAGGTGTACAGGCTGCCAGCACCACCGGTGCTTCCTGGTCATAATTTGGTATAATCTGTGCACGGGGTGCTTTGAATGCAGTGTGTTCAACATGCAGCAGCACTACAGGGACTGAAGATCATGTTGCTGACCCCTATACTTGGACCCTCTCAGTATGCCCTCTCAGTATGCAGTTATAAATGAGCTTCAGAAGAAACCATTACCTGCTTATGAGGTTCTATATCTTGTAATTTATTTAGAGATACAGCACTAAAACAGGCCCTTCAGCCCACCAAGTCTGTGCTGACCAACAACCACCCATTTTATACTAATCCTACATTAATCCCATATTCCCCTACCACATCCCCACCATTCTCCTACCACCTACCTACACTAGGGGTAATTTACAATGGCCAATTTACCTATCAACCTACAAGTCTTTGGCTGTGGGAGGAAACCAGAGCACCCACTGGAAACCCACACGGTCATAGGGAGAACTTACAAACCCTGCACAGGCAGTACCCAGAACGGAACCCGGGTCACTGGAGCTGTGAGGCTGTGGTGCGTACCACTGTGCCACCCAATTATCAATAACTATTTTTGCTGTTTTAATCTTTATGTTAAAATTATCTTACTTTTGTCTTAAATTGAAGGTCTTCTTGAAATTAAAAATTTCAACAGTTATGTGGTGTTACACTTGTGGATCTCTAATCTATCCTTGACCAGAATTAATATGAATCAGTTTCAGAGTTGGAAAATTAGGTTATACCACCAACCACAAAGATAACATGTTTGATAATTGTCTTTTGGGGTTTAAGATTCAATGATTAGTCAAACAAATACCACATTCCGCACTGGTCGGTTCCTTAACTGTTTTCAAATCCATTTTCAGTTACAGGGTATGTTCATCTTTAAAGAATAATCATTAATTCAAATGTACCTTATGGGTTTCTGAACTTCACAGAGATTCATGCTGTGTTGATTAATTGCTAATGAATGCTAATGAATGAGTGAACAGAACATGCACTAAGATGTACTTAAGAGATGATTGATTTGCCTATAAGTATAAGCTGTCAAGAGAGAACTCAATGCCCCTATACACAAGTGCCCACATATGAATCCAATACATCAATATCAATTACGGTTCCTCAGGACTTAATGGAACTATGAAGACATCAAATTGCTGGTGTCCATTGTAATGGCAAAAAGAGCAACCAGCAGTAAACAAACAGGCAAGTTTTCTCTTCCGCCAGAACTCTCCAATTTAGCACCTACTCCATGTTATTTCCATTTTTTGGGTCAGTTCATATATGAGAAGATTGTAAGTTCCATTTTCCATAATTTCTGCATTATCAGTGTCGTCAAGCCACCTGAGGCAGATGGTAGGGGTCACGGTTGAGGCCTATTCTATCCTCAATGGTATCTGGAGCAATAGGTGGAACCAGGAACATCTGCATCCATTTTCCCCAACATAGAGGCCTCCAGACAGACCAGTGTATCAAAAGTGGATACTTTGACCAACATCTTTCAGGCTTTAATGGACCATCTGGATACAACAATAATCTAAGTGGTAATATTTTTGGGCGTGGGTGGGTGTGAAAGAAAAGAGGCACCTGGGGATGCAACATCACAAATCTTTGAAGGTGGCAGGTTAACTCGATAAGGCAGTTCAGAAACGTATGGGATATTTGTCTTTGTAAATAGGGTATTGATTACAAAACCGAGGAAGTCATACTAAACCTTTACAAATCACTGGTTAGGCCTCAGCTGGAGTACTGTGTCCAATTCTGGGCAGTACACTTAAGGAACTATGCCAACGCCTTGGAGCGGATACTGAGGAGGTTTACCAGAATGATACCAAAGATCTTAACCAAGCAATAAAGAGGAATCACTACCCTACTCCAACACTGAAAGAGATATCACCGGCACTGGTAGGGGCAAACATTTTCAGCAAACTTGATGCCAGAAATTGCTACTGGAATGTGAAGCTTGATAAGGAATCTTCCCTGTGGGCAAAATTCAACACAATCTTTGGATGGAACAAATTCCTGTGTCTACCTTTTGGCCTGATAGTGAGCCAGGATATGTTCCAGCAGAAAATAGACAAGATAAAACGAGGATGTAAAGGAGTAGTTGGCATAGATGATTATATCCAAATATATGGTGTAGATGGAAAAGATCATGACTACCATCTACATGAAGCCAAGGAGAGAACCAGGAATAAAAACAAGAAATGCTGGAAACACTCAGCAGGTCTGGCAGCATCTGTGGAGAGAGAAGCAGAGTTAACGTTTCAGGTCAGTGACCCTTCTTCAGAACTGGCAAATATTAGAAATGTAAAAGGTTATAAGCAAGTAAAGTGGGGGTGCGGCAAGAGATAACAAAGGAGAAGGTGTCGATAGGACAAGGTCACAGAATAGCTGACCAGAAGGTCATGGAGCAAAGATATGTTAATGGTCTGTTGAAAGACAAAGCATTAGTACAGAAAGGGTGTTGCTGGAGAGAACCAAGAAAGTTGGGATCAAGCTAAATGCAGACAAATGCATTGTGAAGATGACGGGATGCCAGTTCTTCAGAATGGTGTACACACATAACAGAGTCAAGCCGAGTTCTGAAGGAATCTCAGCTATCTCTGGAATGGAAGTCCCAAGAGATAAGAGAGAGTTGAAAAGTTTCCTTGACTTGATCTAATGCATAAGCTCCTTCAGACGTTCCATGTTGGAACACACAGCAAACCTATGGGAGCTGATGAAAGAAGATGTAGAATACCAGTGGTCAGAGTCACACGACAGGGGTTTCAACAGATTCAAAAAGGTAATCTGCAAGGAGACAAGTCTGTCATACTATGAGAGAAAGAAACCTGTTACTCTGCAAGTAGATAGTTCTACAAAAGGACTGGCAGCAGCCCTGGTACAAGAGGGAAAGCCAATAACATTTGCATCCAAATCTCCAACCTCAGCTGAGACCAGATATGTGAACATAGAAAGAGAGCTTTTGGTAGTTGTGTTTGGATGTTAGAAGTTCCATACATATCTCTATGGGAGAAAGTTCATTGTGGAGAGTGATCATCATCTACTGGAGCAGATTGTTACAACCAGGGGAGAAAGGTGTCTAGGGGTCTTTTAATATTTTCACTTGGTCTTATTGTAACAGGGTTTAATTTTAAACACACTGTACTTTGAGCTCCCCCTTGGTGAATCCTTGTTCACCACTTTCCAATTATAAGGCAAAGAGATGAGCACACCAGGTTTTGTTAGGTTTAAAGAAGAAAAGTGAAATTTATTGAACCTTAAACTTAAACTCTAATTCGGTTAACGTCTATGGATGCACGCCGTGCCCCACGCTAGCATGTATACACGATATGCACATGCAAATAAGGACAGAAAAAAAATAAAATAAAAAAGTTTGAGGCAATCTCTGAAGAGGGGTTTTTACTGTGCTTCGAGCTCGCTGTAGTCCATGATAATTTAGGTAGTCTTGCTTTTCATTGGGGCCCAGTATTGTTCACTGTAGGAGACTTTTCTCTCTTGGGGTTCATGAGTCTTCAGTTCCGTGAGAAAGAGATGGGAGCAGACAGGAGAGAGGTCTTTTCAGTCCAGGAGCAAACAGCTGTCTGCTCAAATATTCTGTGGCAAGTTCAAATTCAAACAGCCTGTTAGTCATGTGACTAAACTGGCCTGACCAGGTCTCCTGTGTATTGGAGAAGCAGAGACTAGGTCCTTTGTTCCAACACCGTCTGCCAGTATGCAAAAAAGGTCTTTCCGGTGATGGGGCTGGTAATTCCTTGTGATAGGCCCTTTTTCTTCCCAGCACCAATTTTAAATTTTAATGTTCATTTGGTGAAATAATGTGTGTCTCATTCTTGGCAGGTGGGGGCCTGCATGACAAGGTCTACAAGAAAAATGTATGGAAAGCACCAGCAAGACTGCAGAGGTTACGCCTGAAGCTTCAGAGTTACGATTTCACTCTGAAATACAAGCCAGGAAGAGAAATGGTGCTGGCAGATACGCTATCTCGGTTGTTGGCATGGGGGAAACGTGAGATAGAAGATCCAGGTATAAAGATTCATCACCTAATGGATGTAACACCACAACAACTGAGTCAAATTAGATTAGAGCAGCAAAGGCGAGGAGTTCCAGATGCTCTCTCAGCAAGTGATCCAGGGATGGCCAGCAATACGGCAGTACTGGTCTATCAGAGATGACATCTCACTAGAAGATGGTGTTCTGCTAGCTAGATCCAAAATAGTCATACCCAAAACAATGCAGGAAGAACTTCTCCAGAAGATACATGAAGGCCACTTGGGAATGGAGAAGTCTAAGCTCAGAGCCAGATCAGCTGTGTAATGGATAGGCAAATGCAAAGACATCGAAATATGGCGTCTACATGCAATGTATGCCAGAAGTACAGAAACAGACAGCAGAAAGAGATGATAGCTACTGAAGTACCATCCAGACCATGGCATACTGTAGGAGCTGATTTATTCACACACAACCAAGAATGGTATCTCATAGTTGTATAGTACTACTCAAAGTTCTCTTTTATCTGGAAGGTGAAAGATTTGAGAGCCACAACAATCCTCTCAGCAATACAAGTTCTGTTCGCTGAGCAAGTGATTCCTGAAAGATTAATATGCGACAAAGGCAGTTTCACCTCAGAGAATTTAAGGAATTCGCTGACCAGTATGGTTTCAACACCATCACCTCATCACCACACTACCCATGGGGACATGGGTTTAGAGAAAAACACATCCAGAAGGTCAAAAGGACCCTTGTGAAATGCTGAGAGATGAAGGAAGACCCAAACCTGGCCTTATTGTCACTCTGATCCACACCTCTCAAGGCTGACATGAAATCACCGGCAGAGCTGTTGAATGGAAGAAAGTGTAAAACAATTCTGCCAAGCAAAATACATCCTCCAAGTACCAGGAGAATATGAGACAACAACTCACTGAAGCACAGGTAAGAGGAGATCAACATTTCAACAAGTGTGCTAAATCCCTACCTGAGCTGTTGAAAGGACAAACTGTACATATACAGAATCCAATCATGAAAAGCTAGAGCCCAGCAAAAGTTGTTGGTGAAGTTGAGACTCCAAGGTATCATTGAGACCGAAACCAGTCAGCAAATGAGAAGAAACAGAGTTCATGTTCGACATACACCTGAGATGGAAAAACAGAAAAGATCATTAACACCACCAGAAATATCACTATCCAGAGAGACAACATCAACAACATCGCCAGCAAGTGACACAACATTAGCAACAGAAAGCGCAACCTCAACAACACCAGGAGCAACATGCACAACATCGCCAGTGCAGCGTGCCAACTCACTACTGAGAACAACGAATGCCAAGTCTACAAGATGAAGGCCCAACATTATTCCACCTAAGCGAAAACAAGAATAATATTCTTAGAAAAGAAAACAAGCTATAAAAGACTCGAAAGGGGGCTCAGTTTATTTATAAAAGCCGATTGTTAATCTTCTTTAATTTAGAAAAAAAAGTTAATGATTGGAACAGTTATATCGATAAAGAGGCATTGTGTTTTTTAAAGAAAGAGGGATGTTATATATTGTTACATTATTTGCAAAGAGCTAGGAACTAATTATCTAGGAACAAATTCATATGTGTGAGTGTGTCCCAGTGTGCTACATTCACTGCTGCACTGGAGTCATGGGGCAGGTAAAACAACACCGGCAAGGGAGTTCCTACCAAGCAGCATGTAGAGCTGTATTAAAACATAAAAGCTCCAGCCTATCCAAGTCTAAAATGTGATTATTTCTAAATTATGGGAACCAGAAGACATAACACTGGGTGTCAGAAACAACAGAGGAGAGATGCTGGTTGGGTACTGTAGAAGATGGAAGCTGTTCATCATCAACACCTGGTTTAAGCATAATTAGAGGAAATGGTACACTTACACTTAGAAGTCACCTGGGGATCTGAAGAGGTACCAAATTGATGATATCCTTGTCAAGCAGAGATATCGAAACGGCATAAAGAATGCTTGTGCCTACCCAGGTGCAGACACGGACACAGATCATAATCTAGTTGCCATGAAAGTAAAAATTCAGCTGAAGAGAATTATGAAGGGTAATCAAAAGTTTAGGTGGGATAGAGAGAAGATGCAGGGCTCTGAGAAGGTCAAGTTTTGTGAAATGGGAGAGAAAAAGTTAGAGGTTAACAACAGTTCAGAAATCAATTGCCAAAGTTAGTGGGTTACATTGAAAAGTGCCATCTTAGAAAGTGCTAAAGAAAACATTGGTATGATTAAAGGGAAAAGAGTTAGAAAGCCTTTGGTCTCAGAAGAAATGCTGAAGAAAATGGATGAGAGAAGAAAATGGCAGAACAAAAACACTAATGAAGGTGTAGAAAACTAAACAATGAGCTAAGAAGAGAGACTGACCAGGCAAGAGAGAGTTGGTTGGGATAGCAATGCAGAGATTTGGAAGAACTACAAAGAAAAAGGAAGAATGGAGGAAGGAGAGGTAAGCAGAGCAAAGGAGAATTGATAGTAGAGATGGTACACTGCTTATAAAACTTGAGGAAGTAAGGAATAGATTGAAAGTGTACATCAAAGACCTGTATGACAAACTGGCAAGCCAACAGAACTAGAACTAAAGAATCAAACCATTTCCCTGGATGACTTAGGACCTGAAATAATGTTGTTCCAGCCAGAGTCTCAAAGGACTATAGGCATCTCTCCCCATTAGAAAGAAACAGTTGGTAATGCTTAGCTTGAGCGTCACCACTTTGCAAACCTGGGGCAAGATGAGGAGGCAGGCCTTCATAAACTACCATAGCTGGTACGGGGATTGAAACCCGAGAGATAGAGATGAAGCTGAAGAAGAAAAAGTGTGCTTTTGACAGATGTCAGGTCGATAACACAATGGAGAACTGGCTGAATAAAGAAGGTTCAGAGGGGAAGTGAAAAAGCAAGTAAGAGAATCGAAGAGAGAGTATGAAAAGAGACTGGTAGCTAACATAGAGGGAATCCCAAAGTCTTCTTTAGACAATAGGGTTTTAAAAGATGGATTAGGGCCGATTAGGGACCAAAAAGGAGATTTTTGCATGGAGGCAGGGAGAATAGCTGAGGTATTAAATGAATACTTTGCATCTGTCTTTACTAAGAAAGAAGATGCTACCTAGGTCACAATGAAAGAGGAGGTAATTAATACACTAGAACGATTTAAAATTGATAAGGAGGCGGTATTAGATAGGCTGTTTATACTTAAAATTGATAAAGCACCAGGGCCAGATGAGATACATCCTTACTGAGGGAAGTGAGAGTGAAAATTGCTGAAGCACTGGCCAAAATTTTCCAATCTTGCTTAGACTCTGAGGACTGGAGAATTGCAAACATTGCACCCTTGTTCAAAAAAGGATGTAAAGATAAGCACAGGAACTGCAGGCCAGTAAGTTTAACTTCAGTGGTGAGTTAACTTCTAGAAATAATAATTTGGGACAAAATTAATAGTCACATGGACAAATGCAGGTGAATTAAGGAAAGCCAGCATGGATATATTAAGAGAAAATAATGTTTAACTAACTTGCTGGAGTTTTTTGAAGGGGTAACTGAGAGGGTTGATGATGGCAATGCTGTTGATGTAGTGTACATGGACTTCCAAAAGGCATTTGATACACTGCACACAACAGACTTGTGAGCAAAGTTATAGCTCGTGGAATAAAAGGGACAGTGGCAACATGGATAGGAAGTTGGCTGAGTGACAGGAAGTGGAGAGTGGTGGTTGGTGGATGTTTTTTGGCTGGAGGAGGGTTTGTAGTGGGGTTCCTCAGGGGTCAGCGTTGGGACCCTTGCTCTTCCTGTTATGTGTTAATGACTTGGACCTTGGTGTATAGGGCACAGTTTCAGGGCTTGTGGATGATACGAAACTTGGAGGCATTGTGAACTGTGAGGAGGATAGTATAGAACTTCAGGGGGAAGTGGATGAGCAGGTGGACAGGTGGCAGATGGAGTTCAATGTGAAGAAGTGTGAGGTATTCATTTTGGTAGGAAGAACATGGAGAGACAATACAAAATAAAGGGTACAACTCTAAAGTGGGGTGCAAGAACAGAGGGACCTGGGAGCATACGTGTATAAATCATCGAAGGTGGCAGGACATGTTGACAGAGTGGTCAATAAAGCATACATAAGAACGTAAGAACATAAGAAATAGGAGCAGGTGTAGGCCATTCGGCCCTCAAGCCTGTCCCGCCATTCAATAAGATCATGGCTGATCTGCCCCAGACCTCAACTCCTTTTTCGTGCCAACTCCTCATAGCCCTCAACTCCCCAATATTTCAAAATCTTTCTATCTCCTCTTTAAATACCATCAGTGATCTAGCCTCCACAACCCTCTGCAGTAGAGAATTCCAGACATTCACTACCCTCTGAGAGAAGAAATTCCTTCATATCTCAATTTTAAATGAGTGTCCCCTAGTTCGAGATTCCCCATTAGTGGAAACATCTTCTCAACATCTACCCTGTCAAGCCCCCTCAGAATCTTGCACATTTCAAGAAGATCACCCCTCATTCTTCTAAACTCTAATGAATAAAGGCCTAAACTGTTTAGCCTTTCTTGATAAGTCAACCCAGTAATCAGCCTAGTGAATCTCTTTTGAACTGCCTCCAATGCCAGTATATCCTTTCTTAAATACGGGGACCAAAATTGGACACAGTATTCCAGGTGCAGCCTTACCAACACCCTGTACAGTTGTAACAAGACTTCCCTATTTTTAAACTCCAACCTCCTAGCAATAAAGGCCAAAATTCCATTTGGCTTCTGAATTACTTGCCGCACCTGCATGCTAACTTTTTGTGTTTCATGCATCAGTATCAGTATCCTAGGCTTTATTAATAGGGACATAGAGTACATAGAGCAAGGAGGTTATGTTGAACTTGTATAAGATAATAGTTCACCCTCAGCTGGAGTATTGCGTCCAGTTCTCGGCATCGCATTTAAGGAAAGATGTGAAGGCATTGGAGAGTGCAGAAAAGATTCATGAGAATGGTTCTAGGGATGAGAAACTTCATTTATACAGATAGATTGGAGAAGTTGGGATAAAAGCAAAATACTGCAGATGCTGAAAATCTGAAATAAAAACAGAAAGTGCTGGAAATACTCAGCAGGTCAGGTAGCATCTGTGGAGAGAGAAGCAGAGTTAGCGTTTCAGGTCTGTGACCAGGTTCTGATGAAAGTTCACAAACCTGAAATCTTAACTCTGCTTCTCTCTCCACAAATGCTGCCTGACCTGCTGAGCATTTCCAGCACTTTCTGTTTCTATCGGAGAAGTTGGGACTTTTTTCCTTGGAGAAGACTGAGAGGAGATTTGATAAAGATTCAAAATCATGAGGGGTCTGGACAGAGTAGATAGAGAGAAACTGTTCCCACTCATGAAACATGAGGGCACAGATTTAAAGTAATTGGCAAAAGAAGCAATGGCGACATGAGGATAAAGCTTTTCACGCAGCGAGTGGTTAGGATCTGGAATACACTGCCAGAGTGTGCGGTGGAGGCAGGTTCAATTGAGACATTCAAAAGGAAATGTTACCTGAAAAGGAGGAATGTGCATTGTTATGGGGAGAAGGTGGGGTAATGGCACTAAGTGAATTGCTCGTTTGGAGAGCTGGTGAAGACATGATGAGCTGAATGGCCTCCTTCTGTGCTGTAACAATTCTATAATTCTGTGTTGGCATCTCTCTTTATCGCACTCTAGCCGACTAGCCAACTGAGCTAACAGACCCCCCCCTCAGTGTGACATAATTAGAGCTATAAAAGAACTGGCCAGAAAAAGCAGAAGGATGTGATGGAATCACTGCAGAAATAATAAAAGGACTTGGAGAGAAGGCAACAAGAGAATTGATTAACTTGTGTAAAGGGCTGTACACAGGGAGAATGGCTGGAAGAGTTTTTGAAGAGCATAATGGTCCTATTGGAGAATAAGGTAAATATCATGAAATGTGAAGAGTACTGCACCATAACTTTGATTACACATGCATCTAAGATAATGCTAAAGATCCGGGCAAATATATTGGAACCCAAAGTGATCCATTACATCAGCTATGATAAATTTGGTTTTAGGAAGGGTTGTAGAACTGGAGAGGCTATAGCAGTGATGAGAGTCGTAAGTGAAAAAAGCATAGAATACCAGCAAGAACTATGCACCTGCTTTGTGGATTATAAAAAAGCCTTTGAGGGGGTAAACTGGCAAAAACTGTTGAAAGTGCTGGATGCGATCAGACCTGGCTCGAGAGATAAAAGAATGAATGTAGATCTGTACATGGGACAGACTGCTACAATCAGGACAGTATTTGGTGAAACTGAACCTGATGTAATTGGGCGTGGGTTGAGACAAGGCTGTCTACTATCACCATTGCTCTTTAACATCTATGCGGAAGCCATGATAAATGAAGAACAAGGTGAAGTACAGAAAGTTGTCAAAGTAGGAGGTCAATTGGTGAAGGTAGTGAGATTTGCAGATGACCAGGCTCTAGTGGGTAGCACAGCAGAAGATCTACAGATACTAATGTATAGAATGAATGAAGTGGTGAAACCTTACGGAATGAAAATTAATGTAAAAATTTCAAGTTATGAAGATTAGAAGAAATAATGGTAGGAAAGCAAAGGCCAAGTTAAATGGTCAACATCTGGAATAGGTATCACAATTTAAGTACCTGGGAAGCATCTTATCAGAAGATAGTTACTGCTACAAAGAAATCAGAGCTAGATAGCAATGGCAAAGAATATATTCTCCAAACATAAAGAATTGTTCAGTATAGGAATGAGTAGAGATTTTAAGAAAAGAATCATCAAGACTGTGATTTGGAGTGTCTTGTTGTATGGGACTGAAATATATACCTTGAGAAAAGCTTACATCCAAAGACTAGAAAGCTGTCAAATGTATTTCTGGAGAAGGATGGTGCAGGCCACTTGGAGAGAACACAAGAGCAATGAAGAAGTTCTCAGGATAGTGGAGGAGGACAGATTGTTACTGAATATCATCAAGAAAAGGCAACAAGGTTGGATTAGCCATATTCTAAGGCATGATAACTTGTTGAAGAAGGTGACTGAAGGAAGATTAGAGGGATGTAGACCAAGAGGGAGAAAGAGAGTGATGATGTTAGACAACATGAAATTGAAAATGGTAGGCTGCTTCGAGCAACTGAAGAGGAAAGTGCAAGACTGCGAAGTATGGAGAATTGAGCAGAAGACCTACCCTTAGGCAGACCACTGTAACAATACCATAATGTCTGCCTTCCCACTGATCAATGGGCATTTAGATCCAGGTTCCAGCACTGGTAAAGTACATCGAATCTGCCTCTCATTTAATGACAGCTCAGAAGGCCATTCTAGCCAGCTCCCTCCAATTTTCTAATGTAGATGTCAGGATACTAAAACATGCTACCCATGTAGAAGACTCCTTCTGCAACTCAGAAGCCATGAGCTAAAGACCACCTCAGTCTTAAGAGGCTCATAATACCACAGCTCATCCAAGCACCACTGACATCTCTAGCCCTCAGGTATCACCTTGATTCAAAACGAGAATAGATTTAAGTTTTCTAGAGTGTCTCCATTCTTTGCTTTTTATGAGTAAGAAAATAATCTGAGGTTAATTTACGATGGGACTATAGTTCCTTCCATGTCACTTTAAAGAGCTGCTGTCTCCTAAGCAGATCTGTTCTGAGGTATGTTTGAGGGAGTGGTGTGATGAGTAAGCTCTTCGGTAAGGGTACATCATAGCTGGTCTTCTCCTATTCTCTGTGCCCTTCTGGCATTTCCTCATTTAAGTCATGCAGATAACTCCTTTTCCAAAAGCTTAACTTTAGGCAGGTGCAATTCTGGTGGAAACAGTGGAATTTCTGGGACAATTACTTTTGCCCAGTTATTTGCTTAAATGTACTACTTCAGTGTGGTTGATCCTTCAAACAGCAGCCAATCCTGGAGCGTAAATTTTAGAATTAGTCTAACTCTAGTGTATCTGACTCAAATCCCGAATTCCAGCCTCCCCAATGTCAACACTACACATCTTTTACCTCAAAGTAACCTCAGAATCTTGGGCCTTAATGAGATATCTAAGCTACTATTTGAGCTATTGAACATTTACTCTAAAGAGATCATATTGTTATGTTCATTGGTCTATTGTTTAGCTGGCTTTGGTGGTAGTAAAACTGAGTCACAAACCATAGTTTTTAACTCGACTCATCTCTTAAAAGGTAGCCTTGCAGTTAGTTAAGCTGCTCAAATAAATCAGGCAGGTAAATCTGGCTAAGTAGGAAAGAGTTATATTGGCTATTGTGAAGGGGATCATTTTAAGAATATTGTGTACCATTTGATTGACATCAATTCACCAGACTGCCACATGGGGATAGTTAATCACATAGAATTGTTGCTTAATTGTGGCATAGAAGAAAAAGAATGAAATCCAATATTCAAGTCCCTATATTTGTGTATTATGAAAGCAAAATGTAAGTTACTGTGCAGAAATAAAAGATTCCTACAATTTGAAACTTAAATTTAGAATAGCCCTAATTTTCTGTTTATTCTGTTCAATAAATTATATCGAGAGTGATTAGATTTTTTTTGCCAATAATTGTCTGCCATGGACAAAGTTTTTTAGTCGTTCATAGGATGTGGGCATCACTGGCAAGGCCAGCATTGTTGCCCATCCCTAATTTTCCTTGAAAAGGTTGTGGCGAGCTGGCTTCTTGAACCGCTGCAGTCTGTGTGGTGTGGGTATACCCACTGTGCTGTTAGGGAGGGAGTTCCAGAATTTTGACCCAGTGACAATGAAGGAACGGCGATATAGTTTCAAGTCAGCATGTGAATGACTTGGAGAGGAACCTGCAGCTGGTGTTCCCGTGTGCCAGTTGCCCTTGTCCTCTAGGTGGTAGAGGTCAGAGGTTTGGAAGGTGCCTGGCACTGGTGTAGTCTGAATGTTTCTTGCCACTTATCTGCCCAAGCCTGAATGTTGTCCAGTTCTTGTTGCATATGGACACGGACTGCTTCAAGATCTGAGGAGTTGCAAATGAACTGCACATTGTGCAATCATCAGCAAACATCCCCACTTCTGACCTTATGGTAGAGGGAAGGCCTTTGATGATGCAGGTGAAGATGGTCAGGCCTAGGACACTACCCTGAGGAACTATTGCAGTGATGTCCTGGGACTGAGATGATTGGCCTCCAACAACCACAACCATCTTCCTTTATGCTAGGTTGTGAAAAGCCACACATAAATGAAAGTCTTCCTTTCCTTTTAACCAAATGAAAGTGATTTCTGCTCTAGCACTTAGGAGCAGGGATAGGCCATTTGGTTTAGTTTAGTTTAGTTTAGTTTAGAGATACAGCACTGAAACAGGCCCTTCGGCCCACCGAGTCTGTGCTGACCATCAACCACCCATTTATACCAATCCTACACTAATTCCATGTTCCTACCACATCCCCACCCGTCCCTATATTTCCCTACCACCTACCTATACTAGGGGCAATTTATAATGGCCAATTTACCTATCAACCTGCAAGTCTTTGGTGTGTGGGAGGAAACCGGAGCACCCGGAGGAAACCCATGCAGACACAGGGAGAACTTGCAAACTCCACACAGGCAGTACCGGGAATTGAACCCAGGTCGCTGGAGCTGTGAGGCTGCGGTGCTAACCACTGCGCCACTGTGCCGCCCTGCTCTTCGAACCTGCTCCACCATTCGATGAGATCCTGGCTAATCTGATTGTGATCGCAACTCCACTTTACTCTCTGTCCCCCATAACCCATGATTTCCCTGTCACCATCTCTGGGGGTAGGCTGTCCCCTAATATTCGTTATAAGCCACCGACTCCCACGGCTACCTTGACTACAGTTCCTCACACCCTGTTTCCTGTAAGGACTCCATCCCATTCTCCCAGTTTCTCTGACTCTGATGCATCTGTTCTGATGATGCAACCTTCCACAACAGCGCTTCTGACATGTCTTCCTTTATCCTCAACCGAGGATTCCCCCCCCCCCCCCGTGGTTGACAGGGCCTTCAACCGTGTTTGACCCATTTCCCGCACTTCTGACCTCACTCCTGCCTTTCCCTCCCAGAACCCCAACAGAGTTCCCCTTGTCCTCACTTTCCACCCCACCAGCCCCCACATCCAAAGGATCATCCTCCACCATTTCCACCACCTCCAGCGTAATGCCTCCACCAAACTCATCTTCCCTTCCCTTCCCCTGTCAGCATTCCTCCTCTCTCCTCACCTTCCAAGGCCCCAAACACTCCTTCCAGGCAAAGCAGCAATTTACTTGTACTTCCTTCAGTTTAGTATACTGTATTCGCTGCTTACAATGGGGTCACCTCTACAATGGGGAGACCAAACATAGATTGGATGACCGCTTTGTGGAACACCTCCACTCAGTCTGAAAGCATGACCCCGAGCTTCTGGTTGCTTACCATTTCAACACACCACCCTGTTCTTGTGCCCACATTTCTGTCTTCGGCCTGCTGCAGTGTTCCAGTGAACATCAAAGCAAGCTTGAGGAACAGCATCTCATCTTTCGATTATGCACTCTACAACCTTGCGAACTCAACATTGAGTTCAACAATTTCAGAGCATGACCGGCCTTTTTCTTTATTTTTTATTTCTTTAAAAAAAAATTTTTTAGCCATGTGCCTGTTTTTCAGGTTGTGCTTTTGGACAGAGCTGTTCATTATTCTGCCATTAACACTCTCTCTGGACTCTGGTCTTTCATCACAACCATTAACATGCTCTTTAATCTCTCCTGCTTTTTGCCCTATTACACACCTTCCCTTTTGTTCTCTTCCCCACCTCCACCACCCCACCCTCCCACTTGCTTAAAACCGAATACTTTTCTTATCTTTGCCAGTTCTGATGAAAGATCACAGATCTGAAACGTTAACTCTGCTTCTCTCTCCACAGATGTTGCCTGACCTGCTGAGTATTTCCACCACTTTCTGTTTTTACTCCTTGACTCCCTTGTCTATCAAAAATCCATCGAACTCAGCCTTGCATAAATTCAATGACCCAGCCTCCACTGCTTTATGGGAAAGAGAATTCCCCAGACTAATGACTCATTGAGAAAAAAAATTGCTCCTCATCTCCATCTTAAACTTCTTATTATTCTTAAACTATGTACCCTAGTTCTAGTCTCCCCCACAAGAAGAAACATCCTTCTGGTATCCACCCTATCAAGTCCCCACAGGAACTTATATATTTCAATAAGATCACCTCTCATTCTTCTAAATTCCAATGGGTATAGGCCCAACTTGTTCAATCTTTCTTCATAAAATAATCCCCTCTTTCCCAGAATTAGTCAAGTTAACCTTCTCTGAATTGCTTCTAACTCAATTATATCCTTCTTCCTCAACAAGTCTTATGAGAAATTAACTGTCAATACTGTTAATGCTAGCTCCTTCTCTGAACACCACTAACAGAATAAAAGTTCTCCACAGAATGCTAGAGACACTGGCCCTGCAAATTACCAAACACACCAACCCCAAAATTTCAGCAGTTTGCTCCACTGACAGTGAAGCTGCTGGTCACCCATGGAGATTGAAGCTGACCTGATTCCAAATGGGAATGGGATCATTTAAATAGTCAGGAAGGGCATCCCTTACCTGTAAAATAGCTTCAGAGCCATCTGCCCATTTTACTGAGATTGATTAGTGGGGAAGTGGGGCCTTTGCCAAGCCTCCGAACCGAACTCGTGCCAGCTGTCATCTGGCAAAAACTCTGTTGGATCTAATGGGAGCGTAAGTGGAAGAAGTCCTGGAATAATCCATCAACTACCCAAGACGTAGGTGAGGTGGAGGGAAGCCTTGCCCATTCCTACACTACCCCACAAAGCAGAATTTGGAGTGCTGTTTAAACAAGGTGGAAACAGTGCATCTAGGTTCTGCCCTAAATTCTGGACCCAGTGGACAAACTGTCTCTGCTCCTAGTAACTAGAATTTCAGCCCTACCATATAGTTATTAATGCAATGCTTCGTGGCCCAGATTTTATTCTGAATTTAAGCTCATTTTGGGATAGTTTTAGGGTGGAGCACCAGCCCCCAAAGTCTGTTTTTACATCTAGGGTTTTCCCCATAAGTGGTGACAGATGTTGAATATGCTTGTCCATATTTTGGCAGGCCTATACAAATTAAAGCATATTTTTGGGAAAATGACAACTTATATATTTTGCCTTATTAACATATTAGCTCAGCCTGAGCATCAGAAGCAGAGTCTTTGAATATGTTTAAGGCAGAAGTAGATAGATTCTTGATAAGCAAGGGGGTGAAAGGTTATCGGGGGTAGGTGGTAATATGGAGAAATCAGTTCAATGAACTTATTGAATGGCGGAGCAGGCTCGAGGGGCCAAGTGGCCTACTCCTGCTCCTAATTTGTATGTTCGTATGTTTGTATCATTGCTAAGAATGTGATGCGGGTGGCAGGATGTTGGGGGGAGGGAGTTACAAAATGAAAGACTGTTATGCATAGTATGATCAATTTCAAAATATTTAAAATCATCCCTGTATTTACAGATTTGCCAAGGCTAAAATGCTGATATTGCGGCAATGGGAATCCCGCCCCGAGGCAATTTTGGGTGAATCTCTGCTGCAGAGTATAATATCGGCCCTTAAAGCTGGATTGTTCAGGCGCAGTTACATAGTAGAACACCACCCCACCTGGTTTCCTGAAGAATTGCCTGCTGAATGCTTCATTATTTCATCTTTGGAAGAAGCCTCAGCATGCAGCTTGATGAACAGCAGGACAATGCCATGGCAGAGTAAAAGGGTAAAAATACTAACGAGGAGTCAGCAGCAGACGCAGCAATGCAACAAGGAAGATTGTTTATCAGGCATGAACTCTAGACGCCTTCCAAAAAATGCATTTCTTAAAGGGAAAAACCACATCAGCCCAGCGACATCCTATAACTTATATACAGTTCTTCAATTATCATTTAATACCATCTTATGGTGAGTTCATTGTTTATTATAAGGAAGATTAATAAATAGTCAGCAAAATGTTCAAGTCAAGTGCAGGACACTTGTTTCCTCTATTGCGTGTGAATGTTGGCATCTTGAATTAGCATGTTGCTGCCTTTGATTCTTGTGCTTGATTTTAGATGTGTGACCTAATCTATGACGGAGTGATTCCCTTGTGGAAGGGGTAAGTGTTTCAGCTGGCTATAGAGTTTCACTGATAGCTTGTTGAGATTTTAGTGGCACTTGAACCATTCTCAGGGCTCTGTGCTTGAATCAGCCTCTCAATATGCCTGGTATAGCACTGGGCTGGTGGAGGTGGGATTGGGGCAGTTTAGGAGAGATCAGATGGCTTTGACTTACCAGTTCTATTTCAGGGCTTAACTGCCTCCTACTTGCAACTAACAACTATTTTAGAGGATTTATTGCTGGTCCCTTCTCACAGGCTGACCTACCCTAAAGAGACAGACTTCACACATTTTAGTCCACAGGCTGAAAACAACAAAATTGCCTGTAAAGCATATGGGAATTCTCTTCCAAAAGTTCTTAATAACTCACACTTTACTCATGATTAGCCTCTTAACAGGAATTTCCAGGCGATCAAAAGACTTCTGTTTGGCTTTAAATTTAACTGTATTGAAGCCTCAGGGCTGGTGGGAGAGAATTTGAAAGGGGGCAGGACCAGAAAGTTAGAGACAGGTAGAAACTGAATATAAAGGATGGCAGGAATTGGAGAACATCAGGTATAGACATGATGGAACCAATTGCAGGGCCATCTCATGACCCAGAACAAGAAAGTACATGATCACCTCAGTCCCAAACACTTCAACACATGATCTTTGCTTATACCTCCCACCAGGGAAACACCTGGCGAGAGCACTATGAGGCGTTCTGGAAGACATAAATCATATGCTGTCACTGAGAGGAAGATCTGGGATAAATCAAAGATACATTGATCACTAATATGGTCAATTGATTTGCTTTATGTAAATTTTGACCAGAGTATACTTTTGATGCTGAAGTATAATTTAGCAACAGATCATAGGTTGAACATCCATGGTAATTTAGTAGAGCATAGGACAACATCGATGTATTGAGCCAATGCATAGTGTGTGCACTCATAATACATGGAAGACTCAAACAACTAAGTGCATAGCTCCTCTATAAAATGCTGGCAGGCCCTTGCAGGCTGCAAAACTGTTGCAACGGTGCCATCTGCAGAGTTACTGCCAGTGACCCGATCTGGCTTTGCCTGTGGATGGGCCTTTTCCAGCAGCTGTTAAATTATTAGGTGGCTTTGGACAGCAAAGTGCTGGAGCATGCAATAGAGGCCATAATGGGAATGTACTGCAAGACATCCCTAATCTTGCCAAAAATCTGAAGCACTGCTTCAAGATGTCGATAATTATCTATTTTTCTATATGGGACTGGGCGGGGTGGGGTGCTGGAAAGGCCATATTGCTCATCTTTAGTTGCTCAGAAATGTTGCTGGTGGGCCTTGAAGGGGAACATGGAGGCGATAATGTTCCCATGACATTGTTGTTCGTATCCTTATCAGTAATAGAGGTCGCAGCTGAGACAGATGCTGTCAAGGTAATATTGGCGATTTACTACAGTGCATCCTGCAGATAAGACATACTGCAGCCACAATGCGATGTGTGATGCAGGGTTTGAAATAGAGAATGTTCAGACAAGTCAGAATATGCAGCACCATCTGAACATATCTGCTAGCATAGCATCATAGCACTGTAGGCCATTCTTGAGTATGAAATAGAGGGGTCCTAAGGACAGTCTGTGCTTCTGGCATGAATGTTCAAACTGTTGCCACAGGGGCCCTAGACAGCTCATTGGAGATGGATGTGTCAACAACTTTGACAGGCTTGGCAATTGGCTACAAACAATCAAAACCTTAGGGATTCAGGATAAACCCTGGGAATGGATTGGAAATTGGCTGAAAGGCAGAAAATGAATACCTATTGGAGGAGTTATGTTGGAATGGGGGAAAGTACTGAGTGGGGTGCCTCAGGGATTGGTACTGAGATCACTATTGTTTCTAATTTACATTACTAACACAGAAATGACTTGATTTCAGAAACTCAATGCCATGTGGTCAAATTTGCACAATACAAATTTGGAAGGGGAAGCGAAATCAGAGAAGGTAGCTCAGAAATTACAGAATGAGTTGGATAAAATATATAACTGTGCAAAAGGTAGTTGATACTGAAGCAGTGAGCCTCATTGTTTTTCTACTTTTGACCAACTGTGGTCAGCCAGGCTTACCAGGCCTCAGGAAACATGGCAGCTACAGCCAGGTGAGGGCTGTAGGATCCAGGAGGAGAGTGCCTTTACACATACCTGCCTACCTGGTCAATCATCATGATCGGGCACCCACCTATGACCTTCCCCATGAGGCCTCTGACATTCCCATCACTCTATCCTCCTATCTATCCCCAGTCTTCCTATCCCCACCCTCCCTGAGATCCACAAGCTTCCGCCACCAGCCCCCAGACATTCCAATCCCCTTCTCAGGCCTCCGATCCCTACCCCCGAGCATTGAGGTCTACGACCTCCCCCTGCTGCAGGTCTTCAACTATCCCCCCGCCAAGGCCTCTGGCCTTTCCCCAACAAGGCCTCTGATTCCCCCAATAGGCCTTCAACTCCCCCCCAGGCCTCTGACCTCCACCCCGCTCCACTACCATCCAGACCTCTGATTCCCTTCCCAGGCCTTGGACCTCCCCTAGCGCATCCCACCCCACTCACCATCTGTCCACCAAACATACAACATACGAATTAGGAGCAGGAGTAGGCCATTTGGCCCCTTGAGCCTGCTGCGCCATTTGATAAGATCATGGCTAATCTAATTGTGGCCTCAACTCTACTTTTCTGTCAACTGCTATAACCTTTGACTCCCTTGTCAATCAGGAATCTATCTAACCCAGCCTTAAAAATATTCGATCACCCAGCCTCTACTGTTCTCTGGGAAGAGAATTCCACTCAGTGAGAAAAAGAATTCTCCTCATTTCCAGCTTAAATGAGAGACTCCTTATTTTTGAACTGTGTCTCCTAGTTTTATTCTCTCCCATTAGAGGAAACATCCTTTCATCATACACCTTTCGTCCCCTCAGGATCTTATATGTTTCAATAAGATCACCTCTCATTCTTCTAAACTCCAATAGGTATAGGCTCAACCTGCTCAACCTTTCCTCATAAAAGATAACCACTTCATCCCAGGAATCAGTCGAGTGAACCTTCTCTGGACCTCCAAACTCTGCTCCCCACCCCCTGCCCCCCATTACCCCTACCGATCTTTCATCCTCAGGCCTCCAATCTCTCCCTACCAGGCCTCCAAACCCCACCACAAGGCCTCCAATCTCAATCCCTTCCACCGCGACCCAGGGATCGCTTCCACCCAACTCCCCTGATCACAAGCCCCACAAGGATCAGCCCCCCCAATCAATCCCCCTGCCCTTCACCCAGGATTGCTCCCCCACCAAGAACGCTACCCCTGATTGATCCCCCTTCCCCCTCCAAACAAGCCCCGCCCTTCATCCCCCTTGGGATCGGAACCCATAACAGTGCCCCCCCCCACCACCACCAGCTGACTATCCCCATCCTCACCCCCACCCCCAAGCTGTGATCCACACACCAGCATGGATCTACCCTGTCCTGTGGCCTCCACCAACCTGTTCCCCATCTGTCTGGAAGTCAAGCCAGTCAATCAGGCTGGCTTCAGGGCAGGGAACTGATCGGTGAAGTCACGGAGTTAAAATGCCACAGCGTGTGAGGGAATCCTGACTTCCAGATTCCCGACGCCTTTCTGACCCCATCACTCCTAGTGGGCCAGCTAAGTAAAAGTCCTGGCCAATAAGTGAAAAAATGATTTTGGGCCGAAGCAAAGGGGTAACAGGATGTTCTTCAAATATGAGTCCAGGAAGCTGTCGAGAAGAGTCATATTTTATTGAGTCAATGAGTTGACCTTGTTGTCAAAGGGAGACCATGACAAAGGCAAGACTCATTTGACTCAGATCTTGGTCACCTCAAGGTCTCCTTTGTGAGTTGTGCCTGCAGCTGTCTGGCAGCTGGTGCAACTCAATTACTGCTTTTTGAGAGAAGTAGAACCTTCTCAAGCATCGATGAGGGGTCATGGTGAAGTAATCCCTTCTGGATCTGCAGACTGGAAAGCATGGTTACAGGAGGTAAGAGCCAATCAGTATCGCTAGTGCCTGTTCATCAAGGTGTCTCTGTGGTGGTCCTCCTGATCCTCCTTTTTCCCAGCAGGGAAATGGAGGGAAGCATCATTGATTCCTGAGTCCAGTCAGCCACAATGGACTTGGAAAAATACTGTAAAAAAAACTTCTAAACAACTTTAAGAAAATGTTTTAACATCTTAAGTAAACTCTTTAAAAACAGGTCAGGAAATGTGCTGCTGTATTCAACAACAACTTACATTTACATAGACCCTTTAACATAATAAAACATTCCAAGGCACTTCACAGGAGCATTAGAAAACAAAGTATGTCACCAAGCCACAAAAGGAGATATTAGGTCAGATGACCAGAAGCTTGGTTAAAGATGTAGGTTTTAAGGAGTATCTTAAAGGAGGAAAGTGAAGAAGAGAGGTGGAGGGAAGGTATTCCAGAGCTTGGGGCCTAGACAACTGAAGGTGTGGCCACCAATGGTGGAGCGATTAAAATCAGGGATGCACAAGAATTAGAGGAGTGTAGATATCTTGGAGGGTTGTGGGGTTGGAGGAGATTACAGAGATAGGGAGGGGCAAGAACATGGAGGGATTTGAAAACAAGGATGAGAATTTTTAAATCAAAATGTTGCTTGGCCAGGAGCCAATGCAGATCAGTGAACACAGGGGTGATAAGGGACCAGGACTTGGTGCGAGTTAAGACACGGGTAGCAGAATTTCAGATCACCTCAAGTTTACAGACAGTAGAATGTGGGAGACCAGCCTGGAGTGTGTTGGAATAGTCAAGTCTAGAGGTAACAAAGGCACGAATGAGGATTTCAATAGAAGACGAGCTGAGACGGGGTGAAGTTGGATGATGTTACGGAGGTGGAAATAGGTGGTCTTAGTGATGGCATGAATATAAGGTGGAAGCTCACCTCGAGGTCAAATGTGACACCAAGGTTGCGAACAGACTGGCTTACTCTCAGACTATTGCCAGGGAGAGGAATGGAGTCAATAGCTAGGGAATGGAGTTTTGAGCAGGGACTGAACATACGACCATATGAATTAGCAGCAGAAGTAGGCCATTCGGCCCCTCGAGCCTGCTCTGCCATTCAATAAGATCATGGTTGATCTGTTTGTGTTTCGAATTCCACACTCCCATCTACCCCTGATAACCTTTGATTCCCTTGTCTATCAAGAATCTATCTACATCCACCTTAAAAATATTCAATGACCCCGCCTCCACCACCTTCTGAGGCAGAGAGTTCCAAAGTCGCACAACCCTCTGAGAGAAAAAAACTCTCCTCATCTCTGTCCTAAAAGGGCGACCCCTAATTTTAAAACAGTGCCCCCCTAGTTCTGGACTTACCCACAAGAGGAAACATCCTTTCCACATCCACTTTGTCAAGGCCGTTCAGGATCTAAAAACGTCAATCAAATCTCCCCTCACTCTTCTAAACTCCAGTGAAAACAAGCCCAATCTGTCCAAACTTTCCTCATAAAACAGCCCGCTCATTCCAGGTATCAATCTAGTAAACCTCCTCTGAACCACCTCCAACACATTTCCATCCTTCCTTAAATAAGGTGACCAAAACTGCACACGAAAACAATAGCTTCAGTATTTTCAATAGTTAATTGGAGGAAATTTCTGCTCATCCAGTATTGGATGCCAGATAAGCCGTCTGATAATTTAGCGAGAGTGGAGGTGTTGAGAACAGAGTGTTGTCAGCATACATATGAAAACTAACGCTGTGCCTTCAGATTAAGACATGCCATTCCACTGTCATTTACATGCATTTGGGAAGGGAAGTGTCAGTTGTGAGGTTCACACCCAGTGAGAGTAGAGAAAAAGGCAATTGTTTGGGATGCAGATTTGTCGTTATGTCTCCCTTCCCCATTTTCCTCTTCTTTGTGATCCAGGACCAGCCACAAACAGGCAAATTCCTAAAGGAAAATTTAGACCTTTGATTTTGAAGATTCATGTTTGAGAACAAGATCAGTTTTTTTTGTGGGTGGGGGGGGGGGGTGGTGGTGGCAGGGGCGGGGTTGTGGGTTGAATTCTATGGTCCGCTTTCTTCTTAAAGGATATTTTTTTCTTTATTGTTCTGATGTTTGCTTGTTAACTATGTAGCTATTTCAATTTAGCTAAAGCTAAAATCCACTCATGAGGTACAATGAAATTTATTTTGTTCAGTCGTCTGGCTGTAGGGCTGAGATTCTGAAAGGCTCCTTTGACCTTCTTTTTATTTGCACTGCACAATGTCTTTTCGTTTTGTTCACCAAAATTGATTTTGTGTTCCTTTACCTTGATGCAAGCTGCCAGTTTCAAAATGCTTAGTTACTGCCAGAAGGCTCTTTTAGAGTTGCCAGCAATGTGAACATTCCTGGAGCAATGGAATAACAATTACCTGCTAAGAAAGCCAGCTTTCTCTTTCTCCAAGTTGACAACTTCACATTAGGGAAAAATAAATCATATTGCACATCCTGCTTTTATGAGTTTCTATAGGGGTTCTCGGATCTCTTGCATTAAATTCAGCAGGAGATTGGCGACACGGTGTAAATGGCTGGAAAACATTTATGTCATTTCCCTAGGGTTCCTGCCAATTTCTCACTGAATTTGAAGTGGTACATCAAGATTACCCCTGTGGAAATTCAGGATCAAAATAATTTGAAATACAGGCTCCATTTTTAATTCCCCAGTTAAAATGAGGGCAGTTACGCACCCCCTCTGATCCCACTGTCTTCCTGCCATGTTCCAATATTAACCTGCTCTTTTGAGCACGCGAGTGGGGCACCCCCAGGAAAGGAGCGGGTTCCTTCGTTAAATATGCAGATTGGGTCCCAACAATGTAGTCGAGACTCAACTGCAAATTAATCAGAGTCCTGAGCAAGGGAGCAGTGATGGCTTCCCTGTCAGGCCAGTCCTGCCAAATGGTGGACCGCGGACCATGGACAAGAAGAGGCCAGGCAGATTAGTAATTCCATTTAATTTTAAATTGCTATGTGCGCCAGGAGGAGCAGAAGTGCCCCTCATCACTTACCTGGGTCCCCTGTAATAGTCTCCTGCCACCAAATAAATGCTTCCCCCCACCAGCCAGTTAGTAGATCTGGCTGCATTCAGGAGGGACTCAGAACATCTATTAAAATGAGGCCCAGCCATTAAGATCAGCCCGTCCTCCACATTCCCTGACTCACTGCCTTCGGACCACATGCAGCATACCCATACCCCCCCTTTAAAATCAGGGTCACTGACTAACCTCCTGTCAGTAGTGCATGAGTATGTATGGATGTTTAAACACACTCAATATTCATACTCAATTGAAAACATTCCTTTCATCGAATTTCTGTATGTGTTTATTTGTGGTGTCGGGAGGAGGTAGGAGCAGGGAAGGGCAGTGGAGTTTCGCAGCACTACCCGACTGGTCTTGAGATTTATATCACTAGGATTGACTGCTTAGAGTTTAGGAGCATTGAATGGGCTGAGATTTGACTGCTGAGGAGGTTGTCCTGATGTTGGGAATACTAGGGGTGATGGCAGAAGCAAAGGGGTCCTCGAAGTTTAAGAAAATACTTTTTAACATATCCCAATCAGTTTCCTTATGCAATGGGAGACATGGCTGGATGCTTGTGGTGGTGGGGGGCAGGTATTGGAAATGCATCCACATTGGCACTTACACCCATCAGCCCCATGCAAAATAGTTACACTCCTGTTGACCCTGCTAACACTGGCACTGATAGTTATAGTGCTGGGATTATGACACATGGAAGGAAATCTGCTGTCCTTATCTGGTCTTGCTGATATGTGAATCCAGATTCAGCAATGTGGTTGATGCTTAACAGCTTCTGAAATGGCCTAGCAAGCCACTCAGTTGTATCAATCCACTACGCAAAGCTGAAATAAGAATAAAACCAGACAGACCATCCAGCATCTGAGGCACCAGACACGACAAAGGCACACCCAGCCCATTTAACATTGCAAAGTCCTTCTCACTAACATCTGGAGACTTGTGCCAAAATTGGAGAGCTGTGCTGCAGAATAGTCAAACAGCCTGACATAAATCATACTCGCAGAATCATACCTTACAGACAATGTCCCAAACTCTTCCATCACTAACCCTGTGTATGTCTTGTCCCACCAGCAGTACCGACCCACCAGAGGTGGTGGCACAGAGATATACAGATGGGAGGGAGTAGCCCTGGGAGTCCTTAACATTGACTGTGGATCCCACGAAGACTCATGGCATCAGGTCAAGTATGCGCGTGGAAATTTCCTGCTGATTACTACCTACAAGCATTCCTCAGCTGATGAATCAATGTTGAACACCATTTGGAAGAAACACTTAGGTAGCAAGGGCAAAGAATGTATTCTGGGTGGGGGACTTCAATGTCCATCACTAAGAGTGGCTTGGTAGCACCACTACTGACATAGCTGCCAGCCCAGTCCTGCAGTAGGTGGTGAGAGCACCAACATGAAGGTATAGGCATAGCTAAGCGATCCCACAATCAACAGATAAGATCAAGGCTCTGCAGTCCTGCCACATCCAGTCCATGATGGTGGAGGACAATTAAACAACTAATGGAAGGCAGGGGCTCCATGAACATCCCCATGTTCAACGATGATGGAGCCCAGCATGTGAGTGCAAAAGATAAGGTTGGAGTGTTTCAAGCATCTTCAACCAGAAGGGCCTAATGGATGATCCATCTCGGCTTCCTCCTAAGGTGCCTAGCATCACAGATGACAGTTTTCAGCCAAATCGTTTCACTTCACTTGGTATCAAGAAATAGCGGAGTGCACTAGACAGAGCAAAAGCTATGGGCACTGACAACATCCCAGCTACAATGCTGAAGACTAGTGCTCCAGAACTAGCTGCACCTCTAGCCAAGCTGTTCCTGTGCAGCTACAACACTGGCATCTAACTGACAAAATGGAAAATTGCCCAAGTATGTCCTGTTCACAAAAAGCAGGACAAATCCAACCCAGCCAATTATTGCCATCAGTATACTATCAATCATCAGCAAAGTGATGGAAGGGTTGTCGACAGTACTACCAAGCAGCACTTACTCAGCAATAACCTGCTCACCCATGTTCAGTTTGAGTTTCGCCAGGATCACTTAGGGCTAGACCTCATTACAGCCTTGGTCCAAATTTGGACAAAAGAACTAAATTCCAGAGGTGAGGTGAGAATGACTGTTCTTGACATCAAGATATCATTTGATTGAGTGTAGCATCAAGGAGCCCTCGTAAAATTGAAGTCAACGGGAATCAGGAGGAAAAGTCTCCACTGGCTGGAAACAGACCTAGCGCAAAGAAAGATGGTTGTGGTTGTTGGAGACCAATAATCTCAGCTCCAAGACATTGCTATAGACATTCCTCAGGACTGCATCCTAGGCCCAATCATCTTCAGCTGCTTGATCAATGATCTACCCTCCATTTTAAGGTCAGAAGTGTGAATATTTGTGAATGATTGACAGTGTTTAGTTTCATTCACAACTGTTCAGATAAGAAAGCAGTCTGTGTCTGCATGCAGAAAGACCTGGACATAATTCAGGCTTGGACTGATAAGTGGCAAGTAGCATTTGCACCATACAAGTGCCAGGCAATGACTATCTCCAACAAGAGAAAATCTAACCATCTCCCCTTGACATTCAACAGCATTACCATTTCTGAGTCTCTCATCAACATCGTGGGGCAACACCATTGACCAGAAACTTAACTGGACCAGCTACATAAATACTGTGGCTACAAGAGCAGGTCAAAGGCTGGGAATTCTGCGGTGAGTAACTCATGTCCTGACTCCTCAAAGCCTGCTCACTATCTACAAGGGACAAGGATGTGATGGAATACTTCCCGCTTGCCTGGTGAGTGCAGCTCCAACAACGCTCAGGAAGCATGACATAATCCAGGACAAAGCAACCTGCTTGATCAGCACTCTATTCACCACCTTAAATATTCACTCCTGCCACCACCAGTGCATAATGATAGCATTTATTACCTATCCCTAATTGCACTTGAGAAGGTGGAGATGAGCTTCCCTCTTGAACCGCTGCAGTCCTTGGGGTGTAGGTACACCAAAAACGCTGTTAGGAAGGGAGTTCTAGGATTTTGACCCAGCGACAGTGAAGAAATGGCGATATAGTTCCAAGTCAGGATGGTGAGAGGCTTGGAAGGGAACTTGCAGGTGGTGGTGTTCCCATGCATCTGCTGGACTTGTCCTTCTAGTCAGAGATTGCAGGTTTGGAATGTACTGTCGAAGGAGCCTTGGTGAGTTGCAGCAGTTCATCTTGTAGATGGTACACATAGCTGCCACTGTACGTCGGTAGTGGAGGCAGTAAATGTTCAAGATTGTGGATGGGGTGCCAATAAAGTGGGCTGTTTTGTCCTGGGTGGTGTCGAGCTTCTTGAGTGTTGTTGGAGCTGCAGCCATCCAGGCAAGTGGAGAGTATTCCATTACACTCCTGACTTGTGCCTTGTAGATGGTGAACAGGCATCGGGGAGTCAGGAGATGAGTTACTTGCTGCAGAATTCCTAGCCTCTGACCTGCTCTTGTAGCCACAGCATTTATGTGGCTGGTTCAGTTCTGTTTCCAGTCAATGGTGACCCCAGGATGTTGATAGTGGGGGATTCAGCCCACTATGGCAATGCCATTGAACATCAAGGGAAGATGGTTAGATTCTCTCTTGTTTGAGATAGTCATTGCCTGGCACTTATGTGGTATGAATGTCATTTGCCACTTGTCAGCCCGAGCCTGGATGTTGTCCAGGTCTTACTGCATATTGACACGGGCTGCTTCAGTATCTGAGGAGTCGCGAAATATGCTGAACATTGTGCAATCATCAGCGAACATCCCCACTTCTGACCTTATGATGAAGCAGCTGAAGATGGTTGGGCCTACGACACTACCATGAGGAACTTCTGCAGTAATGCCCTAGGACTGAAATGATTGACCTTCAACAACCACAACCATCTTCCTTTGTGCTTGGTATGACTCCAACCACCAGAGAGTTTTTCCCCCGATTCCCATTGACTCCAGTTTTGCTAAGATCTCCATGATGCACTTACTGCTTCAAACTCCAATTTAAACAACTTTCAACGGACATTTACATTACTCTCAGCCTATTTACTTATTTTTGTTTCTATTGCAGTTGGTCTTGTTACTTTATTTGATCTTTTTCTCAGAGATACAGGGCTCGATTTTAACTCCCATCAGACGGGAGAGGATCAGGTTAAAATATCAGGAGTGAGCAACCCAACCCCAACCTAACCCTTTTCCTGACTGCTATTATATTTATAGGTGATTCAGACTCTAGGTGAGGTTTCCACCAAAAGCAGACAGAGGTTTACTAAACATGCAAAAGTGACAGCCTGATTATATAATCGATGCCACAAGTTATTTTTAACTTTACCACAGGGAGGGTCCTGCAGCAGTCACATGGCAAACGGAACTAGCTGACCATAAATATCACAGCTAAGTTTTACAGCTTTGTCTGTTTTTAAGTTCCTTGTGAGAAAGGCGGAGCAGGAGTGGTTCCCCCTAGGCCTCACAAGGATGCCTTTGACCTCTCTCACCCCCGATCTTTCAGACTCCCCCATTCCCTCCCCACTGATCATTTTCCCACCCTATTGACTGCCGGGGACTGTTCCCATGGGTTCTTCACCCACTTCTGGGCTCACCCACCCATTGTATCGCTCTCTTAATATCAGGACCACACTTTGTCCCTTAAAGCAGTCCAAAAGATTCCAGCACTTATTTTGAGTCATGGTACCCGCTCAATTTGTCCCTCCCCCAAATTCCTCTAATAGCTCTAATGTTTAGTTCTTCAGTGTAAGGCACATTTTAGCTATGTAGCAATTTTGTACAGAGGCTTGTTTTGTTCTGATATCTCTATTAGTTCCAGATTTTCTCCAATTAGTGATTTTTCCATATCTATATCTTTTCACTGCAGCATTAACAACATATGTAGGTATGTGGTTAAAATATCGCTCTGGCACTGAATATTTTGTAAATGCTATTATTCATATTTTTCCTAATACAGTGAGTTGGACTTTCCTATATTATTAAACTCACTGCAAAAGCATTCAACCAAACAAGTTTTATTTGCAGAACTTACCCCTTCTTTAGCAACAGCCCCTATAATCCCTTCCTCAAAAAGGTGATTAGATTTATTCAGTTTCTACTGCTGTAGAAATCATTCTTTATTAAAATCAAGTCCACTGCTTCTCAGAATTTTGCAAGTATAATCTTTGAAAGCATTTGTTGTGCAGCTTAGTTAGAGATATTAGTTAACATTCACTATGTCAAAATAACAACTCCCAAGCTGGATTAAGAGTAATGAAACATTTGGCTCTCAACTACACTGTTCTAAGGGGTAGAAATGGAAATGTGTTGTGCAATGAGGGCCAGTTTTGGGAAGGATCTCCATGTCCAAACAGCACCAGGGCGATTCAAAGGAATTAAGGTGAATTGTTTTGGCATCTGAATGGATAGAAACAAATGAGCTTGATTTGGATATTTTATTATTTATTCATGGGATGTGGGCATCACTGGCAAGGCCAACATTTATTGTCCATCCCTGATTCTCCTGGAGGAGGTGGTGGTTAAGCTGGTATAAAAATGAAATTGGCCAAAGATAAAGACAGAAAAAGTTAAAATTTGAGTTTCAGTTCAAAATAAAAGATTGAGGGTAGAATGGAATGGACAGAGTTGAGAATTTGAGGAGATACCAAAGATATTGAAGAAGTCTGAGTTAAACTAAGAAAAAAAAGCAGCAGACATGACATACAAAAACTTAATACTAAGGATGCTGGGAATCTGGAAAAAAACCCAGAAAATGCAGGAAATACTCAACAGGTCTGGCAGCATCTGTGATGAGAGAAACAGAGTTTACATTTCAGGTCTGTAAATGTTAACTCTGTTTCTGTCTCCACAGATGCTGCCAGACCAGCTGAGTATTTCCAGCAGACGTGACATGTTTGTTACGTTTGTCATTAATGCTGCTGTACATTGAGCATCTTTAGTTTCTACCTTTATACTGTTCATGATGTTGAGGGAGAAGAAAAGCATTGATAAGGGTCTGTCACTGGTGTCATGAGAGGGTGTGGGTGTGTGGTGGTAGGCTGGTAAATACTCTCATAGCCTCCTAGTAAAGGCACTTAGCCAACAACAATTCATATTTTTATAGCATCTTTCGTATAAAGGAATGTCTCAGGACACTTCAAATAATGGGCATAAGGAAACGAACAGCGTTTGGAAGGGAGGTTAGGAAAGGTGTCAAAAGCTTGCTGAAGAGATGAGTGTGAGAAAAAGATGAAAAGGTTTAAGGAGGGCATTTCAGAGAGTTGAACCAAGGCAGCTAATGAATCTGCCTTCAACAGTGAAGCTAAAGGAGAATGGGTATACGGAAGGCTGAAGTTAGAAAGGATGTAGATCTGGAGGAAATTTCAGGATGAGGGTTGGGTAATACCATAGACACATTTACAGATGCACCAGAGGACTAAGAACCAATGTAGGTCAATGAGAATGGTGTGATGGACATACAAGGTAGTGTTCATCAGGAAATATGGGGAAGAATTTTGGACAACTTGGAGTTATGGAGGGTGGAGAATGGGAAGCCAGGACATTCAAGCAGTAAAGTCTGGAAGTGACAAAGACACGCGTAAACAGTTTGAGTGATGTGCGGCTGAGGTATTCTTGTAGTTGGGCAATATTGCAGAGACGAAAAAAAAGGATCTTAGTGATGGGTAGGTCATGGGGCGTAAAGCTCAACTTTAACAGAATGTAAAATCAAAACATTGCGAATGCTGGAAATCTGAAATTAAAACAGAAAATGTCAGAACTGACGAAAAGTCTTTGACCTGAAATGTTAACTCTGTTTTTCTCGCCACAGATGCTGCCTGACCTGCTGAGTATTTCTGGCATTTTCTATTTTTATTTAACAGAATGTCTTTGTTTCAACTTGGGACTGTGGCTGACAAGGAGAATAGAATCAATAGCAAAGGACTGGAATTTCCGCTGCCTTCAAAAGATCACAGCTAATGGCTCTGCGATCAATGGTGAAGCTAAAGAAGGGTTTCAGAATAGTGCAAGCAGTTTTTGCATATACATTCTGAATGCACTGATCTATTTGTGACCTGTTTGAAAAGCGGTGACTAAAAAATTCTTTAAAGGCTTGGGAAGTGTGAAAATGGCCATCAATGCAGATACACATTAATTAATCAGTTTCTGCTGGGCAAGATTATTGAATTCCTGATGCACAAATCCAACAGAAGGAAAGCCGGGTGAATCCACCAATTTGATTGACAGGTGTTACTCATGAATAGGAATGGATGGATTTGAATAATTATTTCCGGAGGAGGAAAATTGTGCTTTTTCAGAGGCATTGGATGTTGCATAAGCATAGTATTATAATATACAACTAGAATGATCAAAACTTTTTTGTCAAAGATTTTCTTTTATCCCATGGCCTTAAAATGATCTGAATATAATTGAACCTAGGACTGCTTAAAGCCAAGAACTGTTCTGAATCATTTTACTTCCAATTCCAGTGGCAATCAATAGTTGAAAATGGTTTCATATGTTTGTGGTTTCAACTTTTGAGAATAATATATTAAATGGTTGACTGATAGTTTAGGATGGCTACAGACACCTTTGAGACTGAGCGAAGAACCAGCATGAAAGAGAAAAGGAGGAGAAAGATAGATCCAATTGCCCCCAGCAGCTACTACACCTTCACTTGTACCTGTTGTGGGAGAATCTGCCAGTCACGGATAGGCCTGACTAGCCACCAGTGGGCCTGCAACTGATGACTACAACCTTTCCAAAATCTTCATCTGCGAAGAAATGCCAAGAAGATATTTTAAAACAATCAGCTTCTGGCACAACCATCAATGCGCTGGTTATTCACCTGTCACCTGTGCTAATAGTCTAGCAATTACTGTTTATAGTATCTGAGGATAAACACTTAACATATTTTTATGGCATTACTCTGTCTTCTGTTTTGGCTGAGACAATAACCTATTTATTTTAAACAGGTTATAACCTTAGCTAAAATAATGGGTGAGAATTGTCCAACAATTAATGTTAAGAATATGCTCACTGAGACCACTGACAGTAAATTTTGGACTAATACCACAAATCTGTTTCTAAAATGTTTCGATACCCTGTGATGCACTGCAGAACACAAAGTTACACTCACACGTGGAAGATGTCTGTTATCATTAGAGTACACCCAAAAGAAAATGTGACAGTCAAATTTTGTAGCACTTATTGCTTCATTACACTGATAAATGGAAGTTAGTGCAGAACTGACATCTACTTTAACCTGTCCTCCAACAGACAATATCAATGTGATAGATTCTGCACTCCAAATTCATCTTATAATAAAGCAAGACCCCTCCCCCACTGCACCCCCGCTACCACCCCACCCCCACTGGTTTAAGTTTCATGCTGCAACTAAGTGTGATTCAATATAGTGCAACCTTGTGGTGATTTCAACATCTAATCAATACTGCTATCAGTCTTCACTTTTTCATACATTTGTGATGTGGTTTTGACCAAATTAGAATAATTACAGTGTCATTTTGAAATCCAGCAACATGGGGCAACTCCACTGAATTCAACTTTGCAGGTGCTACTGCTGACTCTAGGTGACAATGCTACAGAAACAAGCTATTAGTTGCAGTGCACAAATAGCAATGCGGCTCTCAAAGGGTTACTTTTTTTTCTGCAATGGAAGGTGATTGATGTTCGAAAGCTTCTATATCTAATCAGCACTCCAACCCAGCTGTATGTTCACGTCGCTGAAAGTGGCTGATTGGCAGGGCAGGGATTAAAGTTCAATACAGCACTGATTAGATCACAAAATGTAATAGCAGTGAGATTAGATTGTCTTTTCAGTCATTAAACATTGCTGAGCTCCAGAGAGTTTTCACAAAATTGAAGTTAGTTCCATGAAACATTTTAAAAAGTTATTAAAGTGATGTAGTACTAATTTGTCAGCGGGTAGGTCAGTGACCCCTTTATAATTTTAAATCTGTTGAAAAGAAAGAGATTGGATTATCAGTGTGGAGCTTAATAATGAGAACGATTATATGACTGATATCAATTATTGGCAGCTTCTAAATAATTTTCTACAATGATGATGGATAGAATATGATTCCTTTTGTTTTAGCGTAACATAGAAAGCTAGCGTTTTCTAATGGACGCTGCAGAACTGTGTACCCTTGAAATCAATGTGTCAAAGTGGCAAAAATATTTTAAGAACGTTTTCTTTTATATTTTGCATGTCAATATCCAATCCTCGCCCGATAGTGTAGTATAAACCCATAAAATCTCTGGAAGTCTATGCATTTCAAAATAGCTTTGAGAGCCACTGAGAAGATTTTGCAGATTTGATATCTACTATCAACTGAGACCATTGTCCTGATTTGAACCCTGGGAATGGTGTGAGTGCGGGAGGGGAGGGGGTGGCAGTAAAGAGCTGTGTTGGTGGGGGGAATTAAAATAGCAGCCAGCCGACCCCTCAGCATTCATACATTGTTCCAGCAACTGGTCATTTGTACTCCAGGTTTTTTTGAGATTGTGGAGGCCACCCACCACAAGCAGGTGGAGATCTCATAAATATTGAAATGTCAGGGTCCAATGACAAAATTTGGATCTGACGTACTTTTAACTGTGAAATGCTCAAATCGCACACAGCCTCTGGCATAGAGCCAGGTGAGGCCCAAGTATTTAGTCAATTAAACCTTTTGGTTAAGGTTTCTTGTGACCTAGAAAGAATGAGCCTGACCCAACCTTGGGCATCCTCTGTCCCAGAATTACCCCAGCCCACCACTGGCCGTGAACAGTCTGGATTACCCCACTCCCATCCCCCTGATTTACCTTGCTGGAAAACATCCCATTGGCTCTGTCTCCTGGTTCAATTCCTGCCCCAGCCCACTGCTCCCTGACTTCATTCCAATTGGTTTTTGGGCAGGAAACTCGGCTGACATGTCAAGGAGCTACGGGGGATTCCCACCTGCCATGAACACACACCAAGTTAACATTGTTACTCTTCGTATTTAGAAAGGTTACCAAATTTGGTGAATGAGAAATTCAGATGAAAAAATATTGTGAATGCTGGAATTGTGAAATAAAAGCCAAGTGGTGCAAGGACACAACTGGTAATTCATATCTGAAAAGAGAAATGACAGGTTAACATTTCATTATACTGATAGACCTATTGTATGTTTGCATCATTTTTTTATTTTTATAGTTGAATTAAAATGACATTTGATACTGACATTTTCATTTTTAAAAAAGTATTTCTATCACATTTCCTCTCCATTGCCTTCTTCTGAAGGTGCTGACTTTTACAGAAGTACAATTCCGCTGGTGATGGTGACCATCACGTAACCCAGTTAAGTGTTTATTCCTCATGTGGCCCGCTATGTGATGAGCATTGGCAAAGCATTTGACCATGGAGCATTAACCCGAGGCTGATCCTCTTTTCACCTGATATCTGAATGAATGTACTATAGCACAAGAGCCCCTGGATAGATATCAGGAATAAAATGCCAACTGAGGACTTTTTAATTTTTAAAAATAATTCCAAAACATCTTTCCCTGCAATCATTCCTACTGCCTCCTGTGCCTTGCCACAATCATCATCAAGGTTATGATTCAGAGAAAAATGGACTTGTAGGTTTGAATTCAGAGTCTGACTCTCTTAGGGCACTGCCTGACACCTTTCCATTATCAACTTCAGATGAAGTTCTGGATGCAGTTAAGTAAAACAAAAAATGTATTATTAAACCACAGAAGCACTTCAGCAGCCAGAACAGCAGGCCACATGTTATAGCAGTCAGCCTTTGACAGATAGTGCAACTGAAGTGTTCAAGTTATACTAAATCTGCAGTTCAATAACCTGAGCTGGTTAGATTGAGTCTGGAATCTGATCCAGTCTTCTTGTCTACTGCTGAGGCTGAGTTTTAAACTTGGAACCTCCAAGAGGGAATTGAGCCCTCTCCCGCTAGAGGTACCAAACATATGTTTGATTAAATGTTTGGATTATTATGCTCATTTCTAATTAATAATAAAATTATATCATTATATTTCTTTGCAGTTTGAGAAATCTTTGGAACACCATAGTGGTGCTTGCTCCAGCCTCTTTATTTTCAGTTACTAGACAAGTTAAATGTTATATTGTGCATTGCTAGTTATGCTACCAAATAAATGACTGCAGCTGCAGTATAAATCAGCATTTTCCTAAAGACAGTTTTTTTAGACATGATAGTGAATGAGAAGAAGGTGAATAAGTAGACATGATGAAGAGAGGCCTGACAGAACACACCTGAGATCCATCCTGTTCTCTGTTATGATTAATAATGGGACCAAGCTGCATTGATGTGATAAGGTCTCAGTTTCACTGGAATTTATAGCTACTGGCACGGTCTCCCCGGCCTTCATCAGCTGTTCCACGCCTGGAGGTGGGGTAAATCAGTAACTCTCCCATTTATCTTCTGAGGTCTGTGCTTATAGCAGTCAGATGCCAGGCAGCAGCAGGGATAAAGAAGAGAGCTGGGAAGAAAAGAACTTAGATCCTAAAATGCAAAAAGGTGAAAATGCCCACCTGCAGAGTGCTAATGCAGGGTAGAAACCTATTGTCAGGAGTCAAAACCCTGAGCATTATTTCGTTCTTCATACTTAATAACGTGTGAGTCTAAAAGAATACACATGGTCGTATCAGCTAATCACTTGTTTAAATTTTTTCTTAACATTGCAGTGTATAATGTGTACAAAGCAGATCATAGGACTGTTCATCTAATGTGAATTTCTTAGCCTAATTGATACAATTATCAATACAATCATTTCAAATTAGAAAGGCGTAAAATGCACTGATGTCACTCGGGAACACTAGTAACCTTGAAGTAACTATGTTGGTAGCCCTGTTGGGATTTTGTACACTGTCCTCATAAACTTATTTAGTTCCTCCAGTAACAAAGTCAAAGCTGAAACTCGACTCACATTGTCAAAGAAATATCAAAATTATAAACATGGATATGCTGGAAATTTGAAAAAACAAAACCCAGAAAATGTTGGAATTGAACGGCATGTCATTCAACATCTGAAAAGGAAAAAAGACAGGTTAACGAATACGGTTTAAGACCAAGAGCCAAAATACTAACCCACCTTTTCTTAGAGATACTGACTGATGCAGTTTCCCCATTTTCTGTTTTTATGTCAATAAAATTCATTGTCTGTCCTATCATGTGAAGAATAAAGTGGTAATTTTAATCTTGGCAGCAGGCCAGAACAGGGCAAGCAAGCAGGCATTAGAAGACTTACTGGTCTATTCCTGCTTGATTTCCACCTAGAACCATTGATGATTATTGAGCACACATAGCACAGCTGAAACAAAGGTTCAGGTGGCTGGACAGTCTCACAAAGAGTCTCCAGAATCATAGTGGTCTGCTGCATCCCGCATAACCTCGCCAAACAGAGACTTTTGCATTTGGAAGAGCTAGTGGTCCAAAACATATTGGGAGGGCTGGTTAAAAGAAAGTAGCTCCACAAATGGAGTAAAAGTGAAGCCCGAGGCCTCTGAGTGATGATAGATTTGTGGGGATAACACATACTGCACTTCACCAATTTTATGGATAAGTTTTTTTGTAAATTGCTTATGTTTACATGTGTGTTATGTTCTAAACTACATTATTTGACCATCTACAGACAATTAGCTAAGGAAATTAACATATTATGATCATTTGTTCCCAGAAGTTCCATTATTGCTAAATTGTGGAAGCTACCCTGTTGGAGATACATTTGAGTATTGCTGAAACTTTATTAACAACACTTGTTAACCTGGGATTTTACTGTTTTTAGGAGCTGTAATAAGAAGTGCAAGTTAATGCCTGTACAACAGGCCATCTAATGGAGTGGCAGGATCACTAATAAGGGCAAGCATCTGTTAACAACACTAAGTGGCTATTTAATCCCCTGCAAGTGAGCAGGAGAGATCAGAGCAGCTGTTTACTGTTATTTAAGGCTGCAAAGTACTGAAAATGCTGATTCAATGACCAGGTGCTGGAAGTTCTTCTTCAGGGAGCGAGGGAAAAAAGGGAACAGTTTGTGGTGATATAGCCATGTTCACCCCTCCTATCCTGAGGCACCTTGTGCAGCATGCATGGAAGAAAATAGAAGAAAGGGTAAGTGCTATTCCTGAACCAAAAGGAAATATTAGAATATAAAGAAGATATCAGCTCTAAAGAAATCTGATAGTGAGCCAAAGGTACTGCTGGACATGGCAACAACTGATACATGCAGATATGTAGGAATGTCTGCCCTGAAAATGTTTTAATCCTTCAGCTGAACCATACTAAGCAGTGATAAAAGGGAGACCCAAAGCAATAAATAACTACCATGAAGACTTCTGTCGGGAAATATATACGCCTGAATATTCCTGAGGCTCTGCCCCACCAGTGTAACTGTGGCAGAACCCACCCCTGCCCTCACCCGAGCTGAATCACAGTCTCATGGTAAGGAGGAGAACAGCCTGATGGGGATTGAATGCAGTTCAAGCCTGTAACTCCAATCAAGGAGGCCACCCTTGGCATGATTAAACATGTTAACGTTTAGAAAGTGGAGAACAGTGAAACTGGAGGCTTTCCTTGAACTCATAGCTAATACCACAGCATGCAAGACTCATAACATTGTCCTACTGAGCAACACAAGCACACACTGAAACTGAGCAATATCCGAGTGTTGAAAGTGGTACTTAAAGGTAGTTAATTGTGGCAGCATTTTGTTCATTTCTGTTTTCTCAGGAATTAAGAAACAGAATAAAAGCATAGCCAGTGTTCCTAATAAAGTCTGCATCTCACAGCACCCTGCATCACAATTACAACACCTCCCAATCATCAGCACAGTTACATACAATCCATAGAATGTTGTTAATGAGGGTGAATCATAGTGCACAGGTGAGGGAGAGTGTCTCTATGTTGTCTATTAGTATACAGTAGATGCCTGTTGCTGTCAAACATTATTAATTATACTGTTGTATACATTGTTTTAAAATTTACTTCATTGATACAACCATTGTAGAAAGAAAGCTTGGTTTATATATTTTTTCCCACTTTGAACCTTGAATTTATCCTTGGTTCATAACTTTTGCTTTGAAACATAATGGGTACACAAGTTGCTTCTGATCTTTATTTGCATACTGGAGAAAAAATTTAGAGATAGTGTTCCCAGTGCAGAGTCTTATTGGATGGGATTGTGGGTTAGGGAAACAAGCATGGAGGTTTGCACTGATTAATGGTGCTTCTGATTTTCTGGTCTTTGGAGGAAACTTAATCCAAACACTGCAAAGTTTCACAGGAACTATTATACTAATAGTTGCATGTGGTCTTAGCTCCTCTGCCCTCCTTTGTTTAGCCAACACCACTTATAAATTATACCACAGCTGAGGCCTCCTTTCAACACAAAGTGTACAAATTGCCCTCCCACTTATAGCATCATGGTGGTTCTTCAGTACTTTGTAAACATAACACTTCTCCACCTCTCTCAATTTTATGAGAGAATATTGATTATCACTTCCTCATTCAATTGATCAAACTGAACAATTATCTTAACAGGCTTGGAAATATTAACAACAGTTTTTGGTCTTCATAATGTTAATAATTGGGCATGCCAACCTTTGTGTCAACTTCTTCGATCTATGCTCCTATCAAGCAAGTCCGCAGGCTGGCAGCAAAGTCTCTGAAGATTTACCTTTTTTGCTTTTAAGAAGCAAGGAAATATGTACCTAAATATTGCAAATGGCTCTACCTTTTTGTTTCATCCTCACAGTCATTTAAAAAAAATGTATGTGAACTGATTTATATTAATCAAAATATAGAAAATGGAAAAATGAACACAGAATGAACGTAATGCAATGCATAAATTTCCCAACAAAGGATGAGTAGCATTTATAGTTTATTTGTTATGGTGCTGTTACATTTATAATTCACATGGGGGACTTTCAATGAATTACTACAACATGTAGACATTTACAGGCACATTTTATATTTATAGAGCTATGAAACATGCTTATTATGCTTCAAAACATGCTTTCCATTGTTAATACTTTCTACAATCTTGCATTGATTTGTCTTGGGTCTTTTTGCATCTCATAGCCCTGTCATATCATCTTTTTCTTAAAACATCAACGTCTGCTTTCAATATGTAAACATTAACTAAAGTATTCTAGACTGCCACTTCAGTCTATAATTCCTGTACATATTGCCTTTAATGCAATGCTCACACAATAGCTAACAAACATGGTCATTAATCATTGCTATGATCCCTGTGGAGATCACAAACCAAACCAAAAGAATACAATATACCGATTGACCCCCACCCCACCCCAATTCAGAGAAAAAAGAAAACCAAACAGACAAAATTTCACTTTTATAAATTTACTTTAACTTTCAAATCAAAACCAACATAAATTAAACATGAACTAACAGTTAAATCATATATATAGCTTCAAGATTACAGGTTCATTATCAAATGCAACAAATCTTCTGGCATTGATCTCAGCAAAGATAACACCAAACAGTCACAAGGTTCCATAAAACCATGAACTCCTTCAGGTGGCTGTCCAACTCCTATCTTCGAAGATGCCAAAAAAGAAATAAAGTCTTCTCATTGATAGCGAGCATCGGAGTCTTTCCTGAAATGTAAAAGTCTTATCGACTTTCAAACAACCCTGTTTCTGATCACGATAGTCTTGATGGAGTGGTTTCACCTGTAACTCTTTAGGTCACTGAAAACAGCTGTGACAAAATCATATTTGCCAATGGCTAACTCCCAGAATCAAATCTTTGATTTTTAAACCAACAGCTCCCAGCTTGTTTCAATTCAGCAGCATTGTAAACTGATACCTGAGCTCCAGTCATATGTCTCTGGTCACACCTCTGATCATATGACTGTTTATTTGTTTTGTCTGTTTGTGGCTGTTGGAGGTCAATCATCTCAGTCCCAGGACATTACTGCAGGAGTTCCTCAGGGTAGTGTCCTAGGCCTAACCATCTTCAGCTGCTTTATCAATGAACTTCCCTCCATCATAAAGTCAGAAATGGGGATGTTCGCTGATGATTGGTGCTGAACATTGTGCATTCACGACTCCTCAGATACTGAAGTAGTCTGTGACCAGATGCAGCAAGACCTGGATAACATTCAGGCTTGGTCTGATAAGTGGCAAGTTACATTCGCACCACGCAAGTGCTAGACAATGGCCATCTCCAACAAGAAAGAATCCAACTATCTCCCTTTGACATTCAATGGCATTACCATCGCTGAATCCCCCACTATCAACATCCTGGGGTTTACCATTGAGCAGAAACTGAACTGGATCATCCATATAAGTACTGTGGTTACAAGAGCAGTTCAGAGGCCGGGTATTCTACAGCGAGTAGCTCACCTCCTGATTCCCCAAAGGCTGTTAATGCCATCCTGACTTGGAACTATATTGCTGTACCTTCACTGTCACTGGGTTAAAATTCTAGAACTCTCTTCTTAATAGCACTGTGGGTGTACCTCCACCACATGGACTGCAGCAGTTCAAGAAGATGGCTCATCACCACCTTCTCAAGGGCAATTGGTGATGGCCAATAAATGCTGGCCTAGCCAGTGACCTCACATCCCATGAAAGAGTAAAATAAAACTGGTCCTAACCAGTTCTGTCTTCCCCAGACCTCTGAAGCTTTCAGTTTCCTTTTCCAGTAAAGGATTGTGTCTGGGGAAAAAATACAAGCTTTGAATCCAAAGTCAGTGCACGTAGCAGTGCATTCAACAGGTCGACTGTTCAGATAGCAGTCGGCACACATGGGCGTCATCACACCATAGTGGCATTGCTTTAGTTAGAGATACAGAATAAAACCCAACGCAGTGCACTGTGTTCATGTTTGTTAGAAGAGTTGCCTAGAGTTCCTGTGACATGAGTTAAATTGAGAGACACCTGCCCTTTCACCTCCTCTTCTCACCAAGGCCTTAAATGCTCCTTCCAGGTGAAACAGCGATTTATGCGTACTTCTCTCAAATTAGTATATTGTATTTGCCGCCCATAATGCGGTCTGCTCTACACTGGGGAAACTAAATGCAGATTGGGTGAATGCTTTGCGGAACACCTCCGTTCAGTCTGCAAGCATGACCCTGAGCTTCCAGTGGCCTGCCATTTTAATTCTCCACCTTGCTTTCATGCTGACATCTCTGTCCTCAGCCTACTGCAGTGTTCCATTAAAGGTCAATGCAAGCTCAAGGAACAGCACCTCATCTTTCGATTAGGCACGTTACAACCTTCTGGATTCAACACTGAATTCAACTATTTCACACTGTAATCTCTGCCCCCTGCATTTTGTTTACTTTTCTTTGCATGTTTCAGCCTTAATCTTGTTTTTCTCCTGTTTTTGCTTTTGGATGGCAACTGTTCATTATCTGTCGTTCATACCTCCTCCGGACACATCTTTTGTCTCTTTACTTGTTTCACTATTACTCCCTTTGGCTCTACCCTACCAACTGCTTTGTCATTTAATGTCTCCCGTCTTCCGCCCTATCACAGATCTTTCCTTTTGTTCTTTTTCCAAAATCCCCATTTGACCTACTTAAAACCTATCACATTTCTAACATTTCCCAGTTCTGGTGAAGGGTCACAGACCTGAAACTTTAACTCTGTTTCTCTCTCCACAGATGCTACCAGATGTGAGAGAAGTACGCATAAATCGCTGTTTCACCTGGAAGGAGTATTTAAGGCCTTGGTGAGAAGAGGAGGTGAAAGGGCAGGTGTCTCAATTTAACTCGTGTTACAGGAATTCTAGGCAACTCTTCTAACAAACATGAACACAATGCACTGCTTTGGGTTTTAGTCTGTATCTCTAACTAAAGCAATGTCTCTCCAGCATTTTCTGTTTTATTTCAAATACCCAGCATCTGCAGTATTTTGCTTTTGAACTATCTATTGACCTCTGTGCAGCCTTTAAAAATGCAGCTCTGCCTGAAGGCTTCAGCAGCAAGCAGGTAAGAGAGCAATAGTGTTTGGCCCTTTCATGTTTTAACAATATTTTTTACTATATTTGTACAGAGAAATGACTATATAGACACCATCTGGACCCCAGAGAGCAGAACAGTGTGACAGTAAGCCAGAAAACCAGAAAGCAGAACTTCAATGGGTCAAAACTACATGCCCTTCTTGAGGAAACCAAAGGCAGGAGGCACAAACCTCTGGGTATAAATGTGAGAAAACCATTCAAAATAAAAATAAAATGGACCAGTCATGCTCTGAAATTATTTTTTATTTTATTTTTTTTATTTTATTTTGTTTCATTTTTTTTTACCATATGTCTGCCTACTGGGTTTTTCATGTTTGTGCTTTTGGCTAGGGCTGTTCATTATTCTGTCATTAACACTCTCTCTGCACTAATGCTTTGTCTTTCACCACACCGTTAGCATACTCTCTTTGCCTTTTCCCCATGACCTCCTTGTCAGTTAATCTCTCCGGCCCTCTGTCCTATCACACACTTTCCTTGTTCTCTTTCCCTGCCCCACCCCCACTTTACTTGCTTAAAACCTGTTACATTTCTAACCTTGCCAGTTCTGATGAAAGGTCACGGACCTGAAACGTTAACTCTGCTTCTCTCTCCACAGATGCGGCCAGACCTGAACATTTCCAGCACATTTTGTTTTTAATTTGCATTGGTATTGCACACTATTTTGCTTGCTAGCTGGCCAAAACAGTTGTGCTGATCTCCATTGATATTTGTATGCTTAGCTACTTTATAGGGAGAAATGTGTTTTAAATTGGACTGCGTTTTGATGGCATTAAATTGGCTATACACTTTATGTGCGGATTAATTGCCCCCATGTCCCCATTGTCAAATGTCCATGGTGCAATATGTTGGTGCCTATCCCTGCGCCCCTCTCATAGGCAGTGAGTTCCAGGCCATTACCACTCGCTGCGTTCTTCCTCACATTCCCCCTACACCCTTGTGGGGTTACCCTTGTCATTCCCATGGTGTTCTCCTCCATGGTAGTGATAATGTGGAAACAGGGCACTCCTCCTCCTGTCACAGCCTTCCCTCTCGCATTGTGAACCATTTTCTCCATCAGGAACAAAAGAGAGAGAGAGATAAGGCATTGCTTGCCTTTGTGACCAATGCCAGTGGCTCACTGACATAGGAAGCTGCATGTATCTGTGCTGACAGTTCCTCAACAGCGCTAGGGCTCTGAGCCTTGCTGAGGAGTCCTTAGGTCCCCTGGGCTCATATTCAGGAGCAACATGCACCCACAGGGTCCTCAGCTGGAGCTGTCTGCTGGAGGTTGAATACCCAGAGGCCTGTCATCAGGCTCTGGCATTGCAATCACCTTGTGAGAGCGAAGAAGGTCATTGAATCTTTTATGGCACTGGACCCAGTTCCTACGGACTCCACTTCTGCTGCTGACAGTCTCAGCCACCTCCAGCCATGCCTGCTTTGTTTGGGTGGGCGACCTCTTTCCGCTGTCCCTCACTGCCTCCAGAGGACCTCAAGGTCGGCTTTGGCGAATTGCGGCGCAGTCCTGCCCCCGGTGGCAGGTCTCTGCCTCTCCTCCTGAATCTCTGGTTCATCCATTCTTTCATTCAAATGGCAGGCACAGTAATGGCGGCTGTGATATCTTTAAATGGTGCCCACACTTTCAAAGCCCTGCCTCCATCCCACATCCATGGTCGCTAATTGGCCAATACACCCAGCCTCCAGCCATTTAGCAGCCCGCTTCCGCAAAAATCGCAGGCTGTAACTACTTCCTCCCCATGGCATGGGCGAGACTCAGAAATGATCCCGACATCGGCTTCTTGACCCTGAGGGAAATTCCTGCCTGTCGTGGTCATTTTGGCAGGGGCAAAGTTATTTCTCATGGAGCTTGTACGAACACATCCAAGCTCCTCTGAACATCAACATTTATAAGTTTCACACCTTTTAAAAATTATTCTGCTCTTCTATTCTGACAGTCAAAGTGAATAACCACACACTTCCCCACATTATATTCCATCTGCCACCTTGTTGCCCACTCACTTAATCTGTCTACATCTCTTTGCAGCCTCTCTGTGTCCTCACAGCTTGTATTCCCACCTACCTTTGTATTGTCAGCAAACATAGATACATTACTCTCTGTCTCTTCATCTAAATCATTAATATAGATTGTAAATAGCTGAGGCCTCAACACTGATCCTTGCGGCACTCCCCTAATCACAGCCTGCCAACTTGAAAATGTCCCATTTATGTCTACACTTTGCTTCCTGTCCATTAACCAATCCTCTATCCATGCTAATATATTACCCCCAACTCCATGAGCTCTTATCTTGCTTATTAACCTTTCATGTGGCACCTTATCAAATGCCTTTTGGAAATCCAGGTATACTACATCTACTGGTTCCCCTTTATTTACCCTACTAGTTACATCCTCAAAAAACTCTAAGTTTATCAAACATGATTTCCCTTTCATAAAATCATGTTGACTTTGCCTGACAATACTATGATTTTCTCAGTACATTGTTAAGACTTCCTTAATAATAGATTCCAGCACTTTTCAGGTTAACTGGCCTGTAGTTCTCTGTTTTCTCTCTCCCTCCTTTCTTTAATAGTGGTGTTACATTTGCTAACTTCCAATCTGCTTGGACTGTTCCAGAATCTAGAGAATTTTGGAAAATCATAGCCAGTGTATCCAATACCTCTGCAGCTACCTCTTTTAGAACCTTAGGATGTAGGTCATCAAGTCTTGGGGATTTGTCAGATTTTGGTCAATTAAGTTCTCAAATACTTTTTCTCTAGTGATATTAATCACCTTAGTTTCCTCACTCTTTTTAGCCCCGAGGCTACCTTCCATTTCTGGTGTGCAACTTGTGTATTCTATTGTGAAGATAGACACAAAATATTTGTTCAATGTCTCTGCCATTTTCTCATTCCCCATAATAATTTCTCCTGTCTCTGCTTCTAAGGGGCCAACATTTTACTACCCTCTTCCTTTTTATATACTTATAAAAGGTCTTATAATCTGTTTTAATATTCCTGCTGAGTTTACTCTTGTATTCTATTTTTTCCCTTTTTATCAACTTTTTGGTGACCCTTTGCTGGTGTTACGACCAGGTGAGAAATGTGGGTCTTTTACTATCGTCACCTGGTCTAATTGTAACAGGGTTTAATTTTAAAACACATTGTGTTTTGGGCTCCACCTTGGTGAATCCTTGCTCACAGCTTTCCAATTATAAGGCAAAGAATTGAGCACAGCAGGTTTCCTTAGGTTTAAAGAAGAAAAGTGAAATTTATTAAACTTACTTTAACTCTAATCCGGTTAACGCCTACAGATATATGATGCGCCCACTCTAGCATGCACAGGTGATACACATATGCAAATAGGGACAGCAAAGAGCAGAAGAAAAATAAAGTAGAGAGGTTTGAGGCAGTCTCTGAAGTGGCTTTCTTGTTACTGTTTCTGTCTTTCCAGCTCGCAGTAGAGCCTTTGATTGTAGACAGCTCTTACTTTTTGTTGGGGCCCAGTATTCTTCTTAAACCTTGTTCACATAGGAGACTTTTCTCTCTTTGAGTTCATGTGTCTTCAATGGATCTTCCGTTCCGTGAGAAAGAGATGGGAGCAGACAGGAGAGAGGTGTTCTCAGTCCAGGATCAAACAGCTTTCCGAGTTTCTTTCTCTCAGCAAGTTCAAAATTCAAAAAAACTCCAACGGTCAGTTAGTCATGTGACTAAACTGGTTTGACCACTTCTTCTGTGTATTGGGGAAGCAAGGACTGGGTCTCTTATTCCAACATTGTCTGCTAGCATGCCAATGTCTTTCCAGTCAGGGGCTTGGCAATTCTTTGTGATGGGCCCTCTTTTTTTTTTATCCCAGCCACAATTTTAAGTTTTAATGTTCGTGTGGTGAAATAATGTGTGCTACAGTCTTGGCTGATGGGGGCCTGCATGACACTGGTTTCTAAAACACTTCTAATCCTCAGACTTGCTACTATTCTTTGCAACATTATAAGCCTCTTCTTTTAATCTCCTTAACTTTCTGAGTAAGCCACAGATGGATGTTCCTTGCTGAGTTTTTATTTTTCAATAGAATGCATTTTTGTTGAAAAATGTGAATTGTTTCTTTAAATGTTTCCCACTGTCTACTAATAACTACACTAAAACCTCTTCTTCTTCTTCCTAGGCAGTCCCTCGGGAATGAGGATGACTTTTCCACTCCAGAGTTGTGGGTCCTTAGGTGACTAAATAGTCCAATTTTGGATCCGTGCACTTTGCCACAGGTGGGGCAGGTGGTGTTTAGTGAGGTGAGTGAATGGGATGCTCGAAATTCCGAATGCTTCTTCCTCTATTTGCACTTGGTCGCTGCCTAGGCATGTTGACGTTGTTTGAACTGGCTGGCACCTTCATGGATGCTTCTTCTCCATTTTGGGCGATTTCGGGCAAGAGATTCCCATGAATCATTTTTTCAGGAAGGCTTTAAGGAAATCCTTGTAGCCTCTTTCCGTGACGGAGCTCAGAGTAGAAAGCTTGTTTTGTGAGTCTTGTATCAGGCTTGCAGATGATGTGGCCCGCCCAACGTAACTGACTAGCCATGACCAGTTGTCTCGATACTGGGATGTTGGCCTGAGAGAGAAAACTGATATGGAGCGCCTGTCCTGCCACTGAATTTGCAGGATTTTGTGCAGGCTCTGAGATGTCCGCTGTACAGCGTCCATGTTTCCAACACATACAGAAGGACAGGTAATACTGTGACCCTGTAGACCATGAGCTTGGTGCCAAGTTTGAGGTCAATGTCATCAAGCACTCTTTTCCTTGGACAACTGAAGGCTGCGCTGGCACACTGGAGGCGATGCTGAGTTTCATCATCAATGTCTGCCTTTGCTGAGAGGAGGCTCCCAAGCTATGAGAAGTGATTCATATTGTCCAGTGATTTGCTGTGGATCTTGATAGTCAGGGGGCAGTGTTGCGCTGCGGGAGCGGGCTGGTAGGGCAAACAAATCCAGAGCTACCTGGATGACAAAAGAGGTAGAGATTAAAATAAAGAAGAAAAAGTGTGCTTATGACAGATGCCAGGTAGAAAATACGATTGAGAACCAGGCTGAATATAGAAGGTCCAGAGGGAAAGTGAAAAAGCAAATAAGAGAAGCAAAGAGAGAGTTTGAAAAGAGAATGGCAGCTAGCATTAAAGGAAATCCCTAAGTTTTCTATAGGCATATAAATAGTAAAAGGGTGGTAAAAGGAGGAATAGGGCCGATTATGGACCAGAAAGAGGATTTACACTTGGAGGCAGAGGGCATAGCCGAGGTATTAAATGAATACTTTGCATCTGTCTTTACCAAGGAAGCAGATGCAACCCAGGCAATATTGAAAGAGGAGGTAAGTCAGACACTAGAGGGGTTTAAAATTGATAAAGAGGAAGTATTAGATAGGCTGTCTGTACTGAAAGTGGATAAAGCACCCGGACCAGATGAGATGCATTCAAGGATACTGAGGGAAGTGAGGGTGGAAATCACAGAGGCACTGGCCATAATTTTTCAGTCTTCCTTAGATTCGGGGGTGGTGCCAGAGGACTGGAGAATTGCAAACATTACACCCTTTTTCAAAAAAGGGTGTAAAGATAAGCTTAGCAACTACAGGCCAGTCAGTATAACTTCGGTATTGGGGAAACTTCTAGAGAGAATAATTCGGGGAAAAATCAATAATCACATGGACAAATGCGAGTTAATTAAGGAAAGCTAGCATAGATTTCTGAAGGGAAAATCATGTTTAATTAACTTGCTGGAGTTTTTTGAGGAGATAACAGAGGGCTGATGAGGGCAATGCAGTTGATGTGGTGTACATGGACTTTCAAAAAGCATTTTATACAGTGGCACACAACAGACTTGTGAGCAAACTTGTAGCTCATGAATAAAAGGGACAGTAACAACATGGATACGAAATTGTCTGAGTGACAGCAAACAAAGAGTAGCGGTTAATGGATGTTTTTCGGGCTGGAGGAAGGTTTTTAGTGGAGGTCCCTGGAGATCAATGTTGGGACTCTTGCTTTTCCTGATATATATTAATGACCTAGACCTTGGTGCACAGAGCACAATTTCAAAGTTTGCAGATGATACGAAACTTGGAAGCATTGTGAACTGTGAGGAGGATAGTGTAGAACTTCAAAAGGACATAAACAAGTTGGTGGAAAGGGCAGACAGGTAGCAGATGAAGTTCAATGCAGAGAAATGTGAAGTGATTCATTTTGGCTGGAAGAACATGGAGAGACAATATAAAATAAAGGGTACAATCCTAAAGGGGGTACAGGAGCAGAGGGACCTGAGTGTATTTGTGCATAAGGCATTGAAGGTGGCAAGACCAGTTGAGACAGTGGTTAATAAAGCATACAGTGTCCTGGGCTTTATTAATAGGGGCATAGAGTACAAGAGCAAGGAAGTTATGTTGAAGTTGTATAAGACACTTGTACGGCCTCAATTGGGGTATTGAGTCCAGTTCTGGGCGCCACACTTTAGGAAAGACATGCGGGCATTGGAGAGAATACAGAAAAGATTAATGAGAATGTTTCCAGGGATGAGGAACTTCAGTTATGAAGATAGACTGGAGAAGTTAAGACTGTTTTCCTTGGAGAAGAGAAGGCTGAGAGGTGATTTGATAAAGGTATTCAAAATCATGAGGGGTCGGGACCAAGTAGATTGAGTGAAACTGTTCCCACTTGTGAAAGGATCAAGAATGAAAGGGCACAGATTTACAGTAATGGGTAAGATAAGCAAAAGTGACATGAGGAAAAACTTTTTCATTCAGCGAGTGCTTAAGGTATGGATTGTGCTGCCTGAGAACTTGGTGGAGGCAGATTCAATTAAAGCATTCAAAAGAGAATCAGACAGTTATATGAAAAGAAAGAATGAGCAGGATTATGGGGAGAAGGCAGGGGAATGGAACTGAAGGAATTGCACATGCAGAGACCCAGTGTGGACACAATGGGCTGAATGTCCTCCTTCTGCACTGTCATGATTCTGTGGTAGAGGACCTTTTGTCTTCCGGATGTTTAGCTTAAGGCCCATTCTTTCACATTCCTCCGTGAATGCATCGACGAGAGTTTGTAGCTTGGCCTATGAGTGTGTGTACACACAAGGGTCATCAGTGTACTGCAGCTCAATGACAGATGTTGGGGTGATCCTGGTTCTGGACCGGAGGTGACGTAGATTAAATAGTTTCCCGCTTGTCCTGTAGAGTAGATCCACTCCGGCAGGGAGCTTCATGGAGACGAGGTGGATTGTTGTGGTGAGGAAGATGGATAAGAGCATTGGTGTGATGACACAGCCTTGCTTGACCTCAGTTTGCACTCTGATTGGGTCAGTGGCAGATCCATTGGCAAAGATTACAGCTTGCATGTCGTCGTGGAGCAGGTGGAGGATGGTGACGAATTTCTCCGGGCAGACAAAATTGAGGAGGATGTTCCATAATCCCTCCCGGTTGATAGAGTTGAAGGCCTTTGTGAGGTCAAAGAAGGCCACGTATAAAGGTTGCAGCTTCTCCCTACATTTTTCTTGGAGTTGTCTTACCTCTTACAGTGCATTGTGCATCAGCAAAATAATTCCAAGGGTTAATGGCCCAAAAGCACTTGTATCAAATTTAGCGAATCTGCCAATTGCAGATTGTCTTTACTACCACTCACTGTTACTTTCTATACTTTTTTGCATAATGTATTTAATCGCTGTAGAAATGTGTGAGTGACCTTAATTCATATCCCTGAATGTCTCACTACATTTATTATAATCAACAAATAAATCTACAAGTAATCCACAGATGTTACAGTAAAATGTGAATTGTTTAGGACGAGTAAATACATAACGCCACCACTCCTAAAAAAAATTTAAGATAATCATTGCAATGGTTAGAATCAAAATGTCTCTGCGCCATTGTATATCCAGCAAGTAAATTGGCGCCATTGCTTAAAAAGAGAGAATTAGATTTATGCTTTTTAAACCAATCCCACAGTTTCCATTACATCTCAATATACAGATTCTAGGAAGCTGTTGACACATTAAGACAGTTTATGGACACGGCAATAACAATGAGAAATAGCTTCCTTTAAAAATCAGCTGAAACACTGCCATATTGGCCACCAGGGTGAAGTTGCATGGCAGCAGATGCTGTGTCAGCTGCAACGTAAACTTTAGCAATGTGTTTGTGTTTTCTTTTCCTCCGCTTTGAATTGTAGTTTGAAATGTATAGGAACAGATACAGCACTGTTGAACTTCGACTATGAGAGAGAGAGAGGAGCACAGCCAGAGGAGCGGAGGTCCAAAAAGCGCGCCAAACCAGAGTCGGAGACAGAGAGAGAGGAGCACAGCCCGAGGAGCAGAGAGTCTGAGACAGCGAGAGAGGAGCACAGCGGGAGCAGCATGAGCGGAGCCAGGAAAAAAATTGAAAAGTGACATCAGAATGACGTCACATTCAACAGTGAGAGCAGGGAAACCGAGAGCCGCTGGGGTCAGTATTCAGGTAAGCTTTTAATTTAATTTAATTGAAATCAAATATAGAGTAAGACTTGATCGATTTATTAGTATATAAACTAAAAACTAAAGCAGATTAAAAAAACTAAAGACCAGTTGAAAATTTAAAAAACAAAACAAAACAATCAAATTAAATAAAATAGAGATGCCGGGCCAGGCAATGTGTTGTACCTGCATGATGCGGGAGCTGGTGGACCCCATTGTGGCTTCTAGTGACCACATCTGCAGCAAGTGTTGGTTGCTCGAGGAACTCCGGCTCAGAGTTGATGAGCTGGAGTCTGAGCTTCGGACACTGCAACACATCAAGGAGGGGGAGAGTTACCTGGACGCTGTGCTTCAAGAGACAGTCACATCCCTTAGATTAACTACCTTGAATTCGGCCAGTGGTCAGGGACAGGAGGATGTGACTATGAGTGAGGCAGGTAGAGGGATCCAGAAGGTAGTGTCGCAGGAGCCTCAGCCCTTGTCCTTGTCCAACAGGTTCAAGATTCTTGCTCCCTGTGTGGACGAGAGCAGGGACTGTAGGGAGGATGAGCAAACTGACCATAGCACCATGGTATAGGGAGCCATTCAAGTGGGGGGAGAAAAGAGAAATGTAGTCGTAATCGGGGATAGTATAGTTAGGGGCATGGACACGGTTCTCTGTGACCAGGATTGAGCGTCCTGAAGGCTGTGTTGCCGATCTGGTGCCAGGGTTCAGGATATCTCATCTGGGCTGCAGAGGAACTTGGAGTGGGAGGGGAGAGATCCAGTTGTTGTGATCCACGTAGGTACCAACGATATAGTAGAACGAGGATAAAGGTTCTGCTGAGGGAATATGAGCAGCTAGAGGCTAAATTAAAAAGCAGAACCAAAAAGGTAATAATCTCCGGATTACTACCTGAGCCACGAGCAAAGGGTCAATAAGATTAAAGAGGTAAATGCGTGGCTCAAAGATTGGTGTGGGAAAAATGGGTTTGAATTTGTGGGACATTGGCACCAGTACTGGGGAAGGAGGGAGCTGTTCTGATGGGACGGGCTCCACCTGAATCATGCTGGGTCCAGAGACCTGGCAAATCGCATGACTAAGGCTGTAGATAGGGCTTTAAACTAAATAGTGGTGGGGAGGGTTCATTTGCATGGAAAATTAGGAAGTCAAAGTTAAGGGAGAAGGTAGGAGTGCAGGTTAGTGATGCAGCTAATTGTTATCAGAAAATAAAAGGAAGGGACAGAACATGTGAACACCATATTGCACCAAGGAATCATACAAGAGTAGGGAAATTTGCTAATAGAACAAACTTAAAGGCTTTGTATTTGAATGCACGAAGCATTCGGAATAAAATAAATGAGTTCACAGTGCAAATAGAGACGAATGGGTATGATTTAATGGCGATTACTGAGACGTGATTGCAGGGAAACCAGGTTTGGGAATTGAATATCCAAGGATACTCAGTATTTCAGAAGGATAGGCAGGAAGGAAAAGGAGGTGGTGTAGCTTTGTTAGTAAAGGAAGAGATCAGTGCTGTAGTGAGAAAGGATATAGGCACTGGAGATCAAGACGTAGAATCAGTCTGGGTAGAAATAAGAAATTGCAAGGGAAAGAAGTCCCTGGTAGGAGTAATCTATAGGTCCCCAAACAGTAGTTCTGCAGTGGGGCACAGTATAAACCAGGAAATACTGGGGGCTTATAAGAAAGGTACGGCAATAATAATGGGTGATTTTAAGATGCATATCGACTGGATTAATCAAATTGGCAAGGGTAGCCTCGAGGGAGAGCTCATTGAATGTATTAGAGATTGTTTTTTGGAGCAATATGTTGTGGAACCAACCAGGGAGCAGGCTATTCTCGATTTGGTATTCTGTAATTAGGTGGAATGAATTAATCATCTCACAGTTAAGGATCCTCCAGCGAAGAGTGATCATAACATGATAGAATTTCAAATTCAGTTTGAGGGCGAGAAACTGGAGTCCCACACTAGGGTTCTGAAGTTAAACAAAGGTAATTACATGGGCATGAGGACATATTTGGCCCCAGTGAACTGGACAGAAAGACTAAAAGGTAGGACAGTTGATGAGCAGTGGCAGATGTTTAAGGAGATATTCAATTCCTCCCAACTGAAATATATTTCAGAGAGGAAGAAAGATTCTAAGAGCGGAAAAAACATCCATGGCTAAGCAAGGAAGTTAAGGATTAAATAAAGACAAAAGCCAAGACATTCCATATTGCAAAGGCCAGTGGCAGGCTGGAAGATTAGGAAACTTTTAAAGATCAACAAAGGGTTACTAAAAAAACAATAAAAAGAGCAAAGGTAAATTATGAAAGAAAACTAGCGTAAAATATAAAAACGGATAGCAAAAGCTTCTATAAGTAGATAAAAGGGAAGAGAGTAGCTAAAGTGAATGTTGGTCCTTTGGAGGATGAGAGGATGAGACTGGGGGCTTAATAGAGGGGAACACAGAAACGGCGGTGACACTAAATCAGTATTTTGCCTCAGTTTTCACGGTGGAGGACACTAGTACCATCCCAATAGTAATAGGTAATGTAGAGATTATAGAAAGCGAGGAACTTAGAACAATCATCATCACTAGGAAAAAGGTACTGAGAAAACTATTGGGATTGAAGGCAGACAAGTCCCCAGGACCTGATGGCCTACATCCTAGGGTCTTAAAGGAAGTGACAGCGGAGATAGTGGATCCATTGTTTATAATATTCCAAAATTCCCTGGATGCGGGAAAGGTTCCAGTGGATTGGAAAAAAGCTAATATAACGCCCTTATTCAAAAAGGGAGTGAGGCAGAAAGTAGGAAACTATCGACCAGTTAGTTTAACATCTGTCGTTGGGAAATTGTTAGAATCCATTATTAAGGAAGTAATAACAGGACATTAAGAAAGTCAAATGCAATCCATCAGAGTCAGCATGGTTTTATGAAGGGTAAATTGTGTTTAACTAATTTGCTAGAGTTCTTTGAAGCTGTTAGAAGCAAAGTGGATAATGGAGATCCTGTAGATGTAGTATATCTGGACTTCCAGAAGGCATTTGATCAGGTGCCACACAAAAGGTTAATACACAAGGTAAGATCACATGGGGTTAGGGGCAATTTATTAGCTTGGATAGAGGATTGGCTAGCCAACAGAAAACAGAGAGCCGGGATAAATGGGTCTTTTTCTGGTTGGCAAGATGTAACTAGTGGGGTGCCACAGGGTTCAGTCCTCTGGTCCCAACTATTTACAATCTATATTAATGACCTGGATGCAGGGATAGAAGGTACTATAGCCAAATTTGCAGATGACACTAAAATAGGAGGGATAGTGAGTGCAATAAAGAAATAAGACATTTACAAATGGATATGGATAGGTTAGGTGAATAAGCCAAAATTTGGCAGATGGAGTTTAACGTGGATAAGTGTGAGGTTATCCATTTTGGTTGGAAGAATAGAAAGGTAAATTATTATGTAAATGGAGAGAAACTTCAGAGTACTTCTGTGCAGAGGGATCTGGGTGTCTTCGTGCATGAATCGCAGAAAAATAGTATGCAGGTGCAGCAGGGAATAAGGAAGGCAAATGGAATTTTGGCACTTATTACTAAAGGACTAGACTATAAAAGTAGGGAAGTGTTGCTGCAACTGTACAAGGCATTAGTGAGACCGCACCTGGAGTATTGCGTACAGTTTTGGTCCCCTTACTTGAGGAGGGATGTAGTTGCATTGGAGGCAGTTCAGAGGAGGTTCACTGGATTGATTCCAGAGATGAGGGGTTTGTCTTATGAAGAGAGATTGAACAGTTTAGGCCTTTACTCTCTAGAGTTTAGAAGAATGAGAGGAGACCTAATTGAGGTATATAAGATGATTAAAGGGATTGACAAAGTAGACATAGAGAGGATGTTACCTCTGGTGGGGCAATCTAGAACGGGAGGTCATAGTTTTAGGATAAGGGGTAGCTGATTTAAAAGAGAGATGAGGAGAAATTACTTCTCTCAAAGGGTCTATGGAATTCACTACCCCCGAGTTCAGTGGATGCCGGGACATTGAGTAAATTTAAGGAGGAGATAGACGGACTTTTAATGAGTAATGGGTTGAAGGGTTATGGAGAACAGGCAGGAAAGTGGAATTGAGGCCGAGATGAAATCAGCCATGATCGTATTTAATGGCGGAGCAGGCTCGAGGGGCTAAATTGCCTACTCCTGCTCCTACTCCTAGTTCTTGTGTTCTTATGTCATTGCATAAATTTCTTTTCACAAGTCTGGTAAGATCCCCTACAAAACACTTTGCCAGAACAGAATGGGCTAAAAATTCAATTAGGCCTGTTTTTTGGGCATGGTGAGTTGTGGTTAGGAACCTGCCCATGCCTGTTGCTGTTGAGGCAGGCAGCACGCAAAATTGGTGCTGCCTCCTCATTTACCAGATTGTAGCACTGGTCTGAGAAGGGCCCACACTGCTGGCTGCCTGAGTGTTCAGCAGGGAGCCGAGCAGTGTGCACTCATAGCATGTGGTGCAGCCAACCTGCTCCTTTTAAAGGCAATCTGCTGGTGGGTTTAGTTATATTTGTATTAGTAGCATTGTAGGGCATTCTAGAGAAAGTAATCGATTCTGGTAAAGATTAACTAACAACTCAATTATTTACAGTTACTATATACACTCCGCAAGCCACCTAAGCTAGTATCCTTTGTACTGCTATATCTTCTTCTCAAGCCTATCTCATGCGACTGTTGCATCATCACTCGTACAGTGGGAGGGGTCTCTCTCACTGGCCTCGGTACTAACCCTTTACGTCCTTATACTACATCTCCCCCCTGCCCCCAAGTCTTTAACCAACATTTTTCCAAACATATATACATTTATGACTTCTCTACTATTCTCTCTCCCCACCCCAAGTCTTTGACATTACAGATTCAGTCTCATCGGAGGTTTGACAACTCTCCCCGATCTAGTTGTAATCTGTCTGGGACAATCAGTAGTCTTTTTATGAAGTCTGGGTTGCTGACTTGGTTTTTCGTTTCTATGGGTCGTAGCATTCCGTGCAGCTTGGGTTTGTTCCTCTTCATCTGGATCTTGCAGATGGATTACTGGCTGTTGCTTTTGCGGAATAGGAATGATATTCCTCCAATTCCTTCGCATGTTCGCTTTATTCGTTCGTATAACATACGATTGCTGATAGTCCTCATGTTTATGGATTACTGTACCTTCACGTTATAGGTCACGCATCCAAACTTTTTGACCATTATTTAATTTGGGTAAGTTTCTCACTTGAAATCTCCAATTGTAAATCCGGGTTTGTTTCCTTTCATCGAAGTTTTCTCTTTCTCAAACTTTCTCGTCATTTTGAGTTTTCAATCCAGGCATTGATTGATGAGCAATACTGGAAGCTGTGCTCTTAACTTTCTTCCCATTAGTAATTCTGCTGGTGATAGTTTGCACAGCAGTGGTGTTGAATGATAAATTAGGAGTGAGATAGGAAGATCTTCATTTTTTTTGAGTAAAGATTTTATAGTTCTCGCACGTTGTTCTGCCTCACTATTGGACTATGGATACCTCGGTGACCTCGTAAGATGCTGAAAGCCTATCTTCACGACAAACTTGGTAAAATATTTGTTCTCTAACTGTGGTTCGGAATCCAATGTGTCGCGAAAATGTCCATAAGGATTCTGAATGTAATCGATGGACTTCTATCCACCTGGAAAAGTAGTCGGAAATGATGATATATGACTTCCCACAAAACATGATTAAATCCATACTTAGCCTTTGCCAAAGTCTGGTTGGAAATTGGGTAGTCAACAGCAGTTCATGTTGTTCTGGCCTCTGATTCACGCATATCTAACAGTTGTTGATCATGGTCTCGATATCCTTAGCTATCTCAGGTCACCATACCGAAGATTGTGTCATCGCTCTGCACTTGGTTATACCCAATTGGCCTTGGTGTAATCGATCTAAGATCTCATTGAAGTAGCAATAACAATTCTGTCATTGTAAACTAATAAGTTGTTAATTATGGTAAAGTAATTCCTATATTCATGGAACGTCTTCATTGTTCTCCCTCCTGGATTTTCTTGTGGCCACCTCTTTTTCTTTTGGGCCTCCTTATCTCGAGAGACAATGGATACGCGCCTGGAGGTGGTCAGTGGTTTGTGAAGCAGCGCCTGGAGTGGCTATAAAGGCCAATTCTGGAGTGACAGGCTCTTCCACAGGTGCTGCAGAGAAATTTGTTTGTTGGGGCTGTTGCACAGTTGGCTCTCCCCTTGCGCCTCTGTCTTTTTTCCTGCCAACTACTAAGTCTCTTCGACTCGCCACAATTTAGCCCTGTCTTTATGGCTGCCCGCCAGCTCTGGCGAATGCTGGCAACTGACTCCCACGACTTGTGATCAATGTCACACGATTTCATGTCGCGTTTGCAGACGTCTTTATAACGGAGACATGGACGGCCGGTGGGTCTGATACCAGTGGCGAGCTCGCTGTACAATGTGTCTTTGGGGATCCTGCCATCTTCCATGCGGCTCACATGGCCAAGCCATCTCAAGCGCCGCTGACTCAGTAGTGTGTATAAGCTGGGGGTGTTGGCCGCTTCAAGGACTTCTGTGTTGGAGATATAGTCCTGCCACCTGATGCCAAGTATTCTCCGAAGGCAGCGAAGATGGAATGAATTGAGACGTCGCTCTTGGCTGGCATACGTTGTCCAGGCCTCGCTGCCGTAGAGCAAGGTACTGAGGACACAGGCCTGATACACTCGGACTTTTGTGTTCCGTGTCAGTGCGCCATTTTCCCACACTCTCTTGGCCAGTCTGGACATAGCAGTGGAAGCCTTACCCATGCGCTTGTTGATTTCTGCATCTAGAGACAAAAAAATGTGTACAATATTGTCTAATGCGAATGCTCTCATACAGTCATAGAGCCATAGAATTATACAGCACAGAAACAGGCCCTTCGGCCCATTGTCTCCATGCCAGCCAACAAGCGCCTCTCGATTCTAATCCCATTTTCCAGCACTTGGCCCGTAGCCTTGTATGCTCTGGCGTTTCAAGTGCTCATCTAAATACTTCTTAAATGTTGTGAGATTTCCTGCCTCTACCACCCCTTCAGGCAATGTGTTCCAGATTTCAATCACCCCCTGGGTTAAATAATTTGTCCTCAAATCCCCTCTAAACCTCCTGCCACTTACCTTAAATCTATGCCCCCTGATTATTGACACCTCTGCTAAGGGAAAAAGTTTATTCCTATCTATGCCCCTCATAATTTTGTATACCTGAATCAGGTCCCCCCTCAGCCTTCCCTGCTCTATGGAGAACAACCTTAACCTATCCAGTCTCCTTTTCATAGCTGAAATGCTCCAGCCCAGGCAACATCCTGGTGAATCTCCTTTGCACCCTCTCCAGTGCAATCACATCCTTCCTATACTGTGGCGACCAGAACTGTACACAGTACTCCAGCTGTGGTCTAACTAGCGTTTTATACAGCTCCTTCATAACCTCCTTGTTCTTATAGTCTATGTCTCAGCTAATAAATGCAAGTATCCCATATGCTTTCTTAACCACCTTATCTACCTGTGCTGCTGCCTTCCGTGATCTATGGACAAGTACACCAAGGTCCCTCTGACCTTCAGTACTTCCTAGGGCCCTACCATCCATTGTATATTCCCTTGCTTTGTTAGTCCTCCCAAAATGCGTTTTATCACAGCTCCATCATAGTTTCCCTACCACTGATGTTAGACTCACCGGCCTGGAATTACCTGGTTTATCCCTACTACTGTTCTTGAATAATGGTACCACATTCACTATCCTCCAGTCCTTTGGCACCTCTCCTGTGGCCAGAGAGGATTTAAAAATTTGTGTTAGAGCCCCTGCAATCTTTTCCCTTGCCTTACATAGCAGACTGGAATACATCTCATCTGGGCCTGGGGATTTATCCACTTTTAAGCCTGCTAAAACAGCTAATACTTCCTCCCTTTCAATGCTAATTTGTTCAAGTATATCACGATGCCCTTCCCTGATCTCTAAATCTACATCGTCCTTCTCCATAGTGAATACAGGTGAAAAATAATCATTCAAAACCTCACCTACGTCCTCCGACTCCACACACAGATTGCCACTTTGGTCCCTAATGGGCCCTACTCTTTCCCTAGTAATCCTCTTGCCTTTAATATACTTATAAAACAGCTTGGGATTTTCCTTTATCTTGCCTGCCAGTGTTTTTTCATGCCCCTTCTTCTCTCTCCTAATTACTTTTTTCTGTAACCCCGAACACTCTCAATACTCCTCTGGGGCCTCCGCTGTTTTCAGCCCTCTGAATCTGCCATAAGCCTCCTTTTTTTTCCTGTTCCAGTCCTCTATATCCCTTGACATCCAGGGTTCCCTGGACTTGTTGGTCCTACCCTTTACCTTTATGGGAACATGTTGAGCCCTGAACGCTCACTATTTCCTTTTTGAATGACTCCCACTGGTCTGATGTAGACTTTGTCCACTTTGGCCAGATCCTGTTTTATCATATTGAAATCAGCCTTCCCGAATTCAGTACTTTTATTTCCAATCCTTCTTTGTCCTTTTCCATAATAACCTTAAATCTTACTGAGTTATGGTCATTATCCTCGCAATGCTCCCCCACTGACACTTCTACCACTTGTCTGGCTTCATTCTTTAAGATTAGGTCCAGTATCGCCCCTTCTCTTGTAGGATTTTCTACGTGCTGGCTCAAACAGCTCTCCTGGATGCACTTTAAGAATTCTGCCCCCTTTAGCCTTTTGCACGAAGACTGTCCTGATTAATATTGAGGAAATTGGAATCCCCTAAAATTATTACCCTATTATTTGTAGACCTCTCAGATTTGCCTACATATCTGCTCCTCTATCTCTCCCTGACTGTTTGGAGGGCTGTAGTACATTCCCAGAAAAGTAATTGCCACCTTTTTGTTTTTAAGTTCCACCCATATGGCTTCAGTTGAGGAACCTTCTAAGATATCATCCCTCCTTTATTGCTGTAATTGACTCCTTGATCAATCGTGCAATGCCAGTTCCTCTTTTAAACCCACCCCGCCCCCCCACTACACCTGTCACACCTGAAGATTCCATACCCTGGAATATTGAGCTGCTAGTCCTGCCCTTCCCTCAACCATGTCTTTGTAATAGCAATAATATCATATTTCCATGTGTTAATCAACACCCTCAATTCATCTGCCTTACTTGTAAGATTCCTTGCGTTACAATAGATGCAATCCAGCATGCATTATTCACTTGTGCCTTATCAGGTCTATATTTGGTCTGCCTTCCAGACTGACTTAGTTTCTCTTCTATATTTGGCTGTGCATCACCCCCTATAGTATTCCATCCCCCTGCCAAATTAGTTTAAACCCCCTCCCCATTCTTTGTCATTCTTCTGTGCTTGTTGTACTTCTCGCAACTTCTATGTACTTGCTGGCCAATGTTGTGTTGTGTGCTGAGAGTATGACCCTATGTCACATACGAAATTCATGTCTTCCTGTGATGGATGATCAATGGTTGCCCTTGATAACGCATCGGCTGTTGATTGGAAGGAATTGTTTGCCTTTGTTTGCTTGACTTCGGCTACCTTTTCAATCAACTGTAGTTGTAAGCATGCATTCCTGCTCAGTAAAGAAAACTCTTGATTGTGTATGATCTATAAAGTCCAGTTGTCTTCCTTTATGCTGAAGAGTTGCTTGGAGTTTGCCTTTTACTCTCAGTTCTGTCCTGCCTGGATCATGCAACTGTACATCTGTCAGTTGCAGGTAATGTCTCTTCACGCAATGCTCTTGGTCGGTAAATACCGTGATGCTAGCCCCCGTGTTGAGCTTAAAATTTGTGAGTTGTCCATTCACATAGATGTCTGCTGTCCAGAAATCTAGGTCTGGATTGTTGCTTTCTCCCAAGAACTCTCCTGGTTCTTTGTCTTGTGTGTATTGCTGCACTTGATTCACTGCTGTTTGCGTGAAGGTCTTCTGTTTTGCACCTTTTAAGTGAAGAAATTTTGCTGTGGCACATCTTCCCATAGTGACCAGTTTTTCCACAATTAAAACAGTCAGCTTTACTTGTTGGGCACTGCTATAGTCTGAGGGTCATCTTGGCTCCACAACATTGGCCAGGTTTTCCTACGTCATGCATCTTCTCACCTGTGTGTTTTTTTTGTTCCTCCAAATGTTTACCTGACTTTGGTTTAACCAGTTGGACAGGCATTGGGCTGTTCCTCATCCACGGCTTGTCTTCAACTCGTAGCATGTCCCTATTCTGTTTGCGAACTTCAGCTTGTCTTACAATTTGAATGGCCTTTTCCAGTGTAAGGTCTTCTTTGGATTGCAACAGGTCTGACAAGGATTCATCCACTGTGCCGATGACTATCCTGTCTCTGATTAGGAATGGCGTACACATCTGATTGAGTCAAGCCGAGTCTTGAAAGAATCACAGCTATCTCTGGGAAGGAAGCCCCAAGAGGTAAGAGAGAGTTGAGAAGTTTGCTTGGCTTGATCCAATACATGAGCTCCTTCATATGCATATGTTGGAACACACAGTAAACCCGCAGGAGTTGATGAAAGAAGATGTAGAGTACCAGTGGTCAGAGTCACATGACAGGAGTTTCAACAGACTCAAAAAGATAGTATGCAAGGAGACAAGTCTGTCATACTACAACAGAAGAAACCTGTCACTTTGCAAGTCGATGCTTACACAAAAGGACTGGCAGCAGCCCTGGTACAAGAGGGAAAGCCAGTAACATTTGCATCCAAAGCACTAATCTCAGCTGAGACTAGATATGCGAACATAGAAAGAAAGCTTTTGGTAGTCGTGTATGGATGTGAGAAGCTCCACACACATCTCAATGGGAGAAAGTTCATAGTGGACAGTGATCATCATCCACTGGAGTAGATCTCCAAGAAAAATTTATGTAAAGCACCAGCAAGACTGCAGAGGTTACTCTTGAGGCTTCAGAGTTACAATTTCACTCTGAAATGCAAGCCAGGAAGAGAAATGGTGCTGGCACATACCCTACCTCGGTTGTCACCACAGGAGATACCGCCTGTGTCATCACCTGTGCAGTGTGCCAACTCGCCACTGAGAGCAATGAATGCCAAAACTACAACATGGAGGCAGAACATCTTTCTACCTAAGCGATACCATGAATACTATTTCCAGAAAAGAAAACAAGCTAAAAAAAGACTAGCTAGGAACAAATTGTTATGTGTACGTGCGTTCCAGGGTGCTACATTCACTGCTGTACTGGAGTCATGGGACACGCAACACTACACCAGTCTGGGCAGTTCCTACCAAGCAGCGCATGTAGAGCTGTATTAAAACACAAAGAGCTCCAGCATTTCCAAGTCTGAAGTGTGATTATTTTTAACTTTTGGGGACCAGAAAGCATAACAAGAAGATTATTTCAGAACCTAAAGCAGATGCATGGGTTTGGGATTTTTGGATTGTTTTTCTACTTTTGGTTCTGGGCCTTTGTTGTTATGAAGCGTACTGGTAAAAATGTGCCCTGTTTGGCTGCTGCTGAAGATTTAGTCACAGCTTCAATTTAAACACATACATGCTTTGTCTGGACACTAATGGTTCACAACCAGCATCTGTCTATATGATGCTGTATATTATAGCACTGCAGTTGATTTAGAATGTCGTAGATGTTAAAAGAACCTAATTCACAGACTTAGCCACTATGGAGTCTGGACATTATGTTGGCACAAATTGATCACAAGTCCAAGATACCATTGTAGAGTTCCTTTTTTATCACACTTTGAACAGTATGGCATGGGGCCAGGCGATGCACTCAGAGAAAAGGTTCCAGAATACCTCACTGATCCAAGCAATTTCTGATACTTAAAATCATTTGATTTGATAGATGTGTTCAAAATCATGAAGGATTTTGATGGAGTAAGTAAGGAGAAACTGTTTCCAGTGGCAGAAGGGATGGTAATCAAAGGACACGAATTTAAAGTAATTGGAAAAAGAACCAGGAGGCGACATGAGGAGATGTATATTTATGCAGTAAGTTGCTATGATCTGGAATGCACTGATTGAAAGAGTGGTGCAAGCAAATTTAATAATTTTCAAAAGGGAATTGTATATATACTTGAAGGGGAAGATATATAGGGCTATGGGGAAAGGGCAGAGGAGTAGACTAATTGGATAGCTCTTGCAAAGAGCTGGCATGGGTACAATGGACTGAATGGTCTCCTGAACTGTATGATTCTATCTAAATCTTCATCGACATCTCTGATTGCATCATCACTAATATTACTGCAATCTTCTCCACCTCCAGACCCTTCTCGTTCTGGGACACAGAAATCTGCTGAGATTCCTGTTCCATGATCTGGCAGCCTTTTAACCCTCACTGCCATAATTATGAAGAGGGAAGCTGGATTGCTACTGCTGGTGCCTTCTTCCTGATTTGGTTCAGTCTGAGCTCCAATGGAAATAAAAAGACAATCCACATCAATGAGACTTTGTTGTTCACAATATTGTGTTTTTCAAGTAAGACATCCCTATCATTTTCATAGATGATAATTTGACCCAAACACAAATTTCATGGACCAATCAGAGGGGCATGCTCTGCATCCATTGGTGCCTAATGTGGATTGGCCTAATCAGCAGTTCTTAAAGGGATTGCAGCAGGCCGCTCCAAAATGGGCCATAAACCTTTCTTAATTTTAGTTTTGTAGAGTCACAAGAAACGTGAATGTTCCTCCTGGTCCCACAAACATAAATTTGGCCTATTGACAGTGGTCTCTAGGACTATCTTTCCATCTCTGACTCCTTTCTCCCCCAGCACCACCCCCCTCCCCCCCCCCACCCCCTCAACACTGGATCAAACTGTGTGCCAAGTCAACATAGTAGCCAGCGATTTCCCACCCTCCTGTCTTGCAGCACTTGTAACTTGGTGGCTGCACGCTAAAGATGCCTCTAGTCAGTGTGATGAGATGGCCAGTGCATTTTCAGTCTTCTGTCTGCATACTGGACAAAATTTCCCCCTATAAATTTAAGACAATCACCAGAAGAATAAAGGGAGAGGCAATGAGAATTTTTTTTTTAGTTAAACCATTGTTAGGGAATGGGATGCCCTATGATACTGATGGAAGCAGAAGCTTTTAAAATGAATAATATGAATAGCTTAAAAAGGGCGGTGGGAAATGGGAGGGGAGTGGAACTAATAGCTTCTTCGGTCAGAGAGCCAATAGAGGTGCAAAAAACAAAATGGCCCCCTGCTGTGCTGTAAAATTCTGATCGTTTGAAAGAGATTCCATCCATTACAAACATTACTTAACCAAAGTAATTTTGTCATGGAGCTTTCAGTCATTTTTTCACGAAACACACATTTTCTTGGGTTTGCACACACATAATAATTGAAATTATTTAGAGGTACCACCCTAAACATCCTGCCGCTGTGGTCTGCAACTGCTTATTTGTCAGGAGAGGTCCTACATATTGTGCGGCTTGCCTCCATAGCTGGAGGTTGTTCCCGATATCTGCCACCCATCAATATGTTTGGTAGCTGCAGCTTGCCGCAACATCATTCAAAACCCCCATAAACCGACTTTACAGCACCCAGTAGCATGGCGGGCAAGGGCCAACATTTAATAAGTTCGACCATAACAAATTCCTTTAATGGTTAATTAGTTGATGGTTGTGAAGGTGGACAAAACGTCCTTGTACTCTATTATACAGTGTTATGACCAGTAGCAGTCAGCGACTCCCTCTGATTCACTTTCATATTGGGTGACCTGTGCTAACTCTCACAATACTGGGTCGGCTCGCTGAGCCTCAGCTAGGGAAAATCCATTTAAATCACTCCCTGGGTCTCCTAACTTTCCAAAGAAAGTCTCGGACAGGCAGAGCTAATTTTCCTGCAGTGCCAATGCAGCCTCCTCTGGGGGAGCTGGTTTGAATATTGGCCTGATCCACTACACATTCAGGAACTCTGCAGGGGACCATCTCCTGCCACTGCCCTGTCTCTCTGACCTCCTGTGGTCTTTCTTTCACTACTGGGAAGGCTTCACCCCTTCCAGATCATTACCTCGGAGCAGGTCAACCCCATCCACAGGTAAACGAGAGACAATCCCTACAGTCACCGGTCCCGAAACTAGGTCACACTCTAGGTGCACCCGGTGTACAGGTACAGGTATACACTGCCCTCCAATACCATTCACCACCATTCTGGGGTTCACTGCACTCTCTGGGCGAAAGGTCAGGCCTTTTCCCTGTAAAAGGGATCTAGTCGCCCCTGTGTCCCTGAGAATTACTATGGGCTTGCTTGTCCCACTTGAGGGATATGGGGTTACTTTCCCTTCAAATACAAACCCTGATAACCTTCAGGAATCCTATTAGTATTTCCTGCACTGGCCATAGTAAACTTCCTGGGTTGCTCTCTTACTGCAGTTAAAGCCACCGCTGGTTCTGTGCTTTCCATCAGGGTCCCATCTGTACTGAGCGGGTGTGCCCTGATTATCCCTACCTGTTTCCCCTTTAGTTTCCAGCAGTCAGCTTTTAAATGCCCTGCCTTATTACAATGGAAGCACATAGGTCTCCAGGTCTCACACTTTCTCACAGCACCTTCCTTTTTGGCTGGAGGAGGATCCTCTGTGTCTCCTGCTTTCCTTTCTCTTCCAGGACTGCCTTGGCTTCCATCATCTTCCCACCCTTTGTCCTTTTCAGATTTTTGGGGGTGATTAGGAAAGGTTCTCCCCTGGAAACTGACTTATAAATTAAAGCAAACTCATCGGCCAGAACAGCCGCTTGCTGGGCTGTCTGGAGCTGCTGCTCCTCTACATGGGTCTTTATTGAGAATAGGAGAGAGTTTTTAAATTCGTCTAACAGGATTACTTCTCTGAGAGTCTCATAGCTGAGCTTTATTTTTAAAGCCCTCAGCCACTGGTGAAAGCCAGCTGCTTACTTCTTTCAAATTCCAGATAAGTTTCTTGGCTTGCTTTTTGAGGGTTCTAAATTTTTGGCGACAGGCTTCAGGTACTAATTCATATGCCCTGAGGATAGCATTATTGGTCAGTTCATAATCTGATGACCTCTCATCTGGCAATAAGGAATAAATCTCATGGGCTTTTCCAGTTAGTTTGCTTTGTATTAAAACAGACCAGGCCTCACCTGGCCAGTTTAGCTGCCTTGCCGGTTTCACAAAAGACATGAAAAATGCTTCCACATCTTCCTCGTTGAATTTTGGAATTAATTGAGTGAGTTTTAACATCTTGTACCCAGCCCTGAATTCTGCTCCACCATATTGGCCTTGCTTTCACTAGGGTTACTCTGTCATCCCCTAGCTAACTCAAGCTGCTTCAGCTCTCTCTCTTCGGATTCTTTCCGGGATATTCTTTCTTTCTCTCTCTCTTGCCTTTCCTTTTTTTCACGTTCCTTTTGGAAGGCCCCCTCTTTCTCTCTCTCCTGCCTCTCTCTCAATTTTCCCTTTCCCCAAATTCAAGTTTCCTGTGTTCCAATTGTATCTTTGCCAACAATACCCTGTCAGATTCTGTTTCTAATACTGCTTCTGCTTCTTTAGATTCAAGGGAAAAATGGTTGGCCACCAGCCTTAGGAATTCAGACTTCCTAGCCTTGCCACGTACAGTGATCCCACACTGCTCAGCCATTTTTCTCAACTCTTCCATAGACAGTGCTTTTAACTTATCCCAAGTTACTTCACCTTGGTTTGGAGAGCTACTCGCTTCAGTTGCAGACATGTTAGTATTCAATCACACACAACCACAAGAAAACCTGCATTGATATTTTGCTCTTTTTGATTGGGAATAATTTGGCTTCCCACTTCCAAGTTCACTCGTTCATCTGTGGGTAAAATTCCAGACGCTAGAACCCAAATTTCTGTTACGACCTGGTGAGAAAGGTGTCTAGGGGTCTTTTGCTGTCTTTACCTGGTCTTACTGTAATGGGGTATTATTTTAAACACACTGTGCTTTGAGCTCCCCCTTTGTGAATCCTTATTCACAGCTTTCCAATTATAAGGCAAAGAAATGAGCACACCAGGTTTCCTTTAGGTTTAAAGAAAAGTGAAATTTATTAATCCTTAAACCTAAACTCTAATACGGTTAATGCCTACGGATATACGATGCACCCACGCTAGCATGCACACATGATGCATATATGCAGATAGGGACAGAAAAGAGGAGAAGCAAAAAATAAAAATGGAGAGATTTGAGGCAGTCCCTAAGGGCTGTATCTTGTTACTGTTTCTGTGGTTCCAGCTCGCCATTGAGTCCTTGATTGTATACAGCTCTTACTTTTTGTTGGGGCCCAGTATTCTTCTTAAACCTTGTTCACGTAGGAGACTTTTCTTTCTTTGAGTTTACGTGTCTTCAATGGTTCTTCAATTCCGTGAGAAAGAGATGGGAGCAGATAGGAGAGCGATGTTCTCAAACCAGGAGCCAGGAGCTTTCTGATTTCAAACACTGTTTTCTCCAATTTAAAACTCTCAGTTCAAACCTCTGCAATAGCCATAGGAAGGATGTGATTGCACTGGTGAGGGTGCAGAGGAGATTCACTAGGATGTTGCCTGGGCTGGAGCATTTCAGCTATGAAGAGAGACTGGATAGGCTAGGGTTCTATTTAGAGCAGAGCAGGCTGAGGGGGGACCTGATTGAAGTATACAAAATTATGAGGGGCATTGATAGGTTAGATAGGAAGAAACCTTTTCCCTTAGCGGAGGTGTCACTCACCAAGGTTTAAGGTAAGGGGCAGAAGGTTTGGAGGGGACTTGAGGAAAAAAAATTTCACCAAGAAGGTAGTTGGAATCTGGAACACACTGCCTGAAGGGGTGGTAGAGGCAGAAACCCTCATAACATTTAAGAAGTATTTAGATGAGCACTTGAAATGCCATAGCATACAAAGCTACGGGCCAAGTGATGGAAAATGGGATTAGAATAGATAGGTGCTTGATGGCCAGCATGGACACGATGGTCCGAAGGGCCTGTTTCTATGCTGTATAACTCTATGACTCTATGGTCTGACCACTTCCTCTGTGTATTGGGGAATTAACGACTGGGTCCCCATTGTTCCAACACTATCTGTTACTATGTAAGTGTCTTTCCAGTCAGGGGCTTGCAATTCTAGGTTTTAAGGTTCATGTGATGAAATAATGTGTGCCTCAGTCTTGGCAGGTGGGGGGCTTGCCTGACAACAGGCTTAACCTGATCATTGAAACCAGGCAATGCTCCCCCAAGACAGTGTGGGCCTGCTGTGCAAAAGGCCTCCCACTTTAAAAGACACCACACACAGGCCCTTCTATGGATGGCAAATTTCCTCAAGCCCTTTGGTGATCAGCTAGTGGCAATGGGGACAGGATCGTAATATCTGGGAGCTTCTAGTCACAACCTGACACAAAGGCGGCAGTTGCCAATTAACTGCTCCACTCTTAATCAAGGTAGAACGATGGTTCAGTGTTTTTAGCTGTGACTGAGAAGCCCTCTGCAGAATTAGCTTCGCTCACCCAACTAGGACAAGGGACTAGAAAAGTTCCCTCAAACTAGTCTGCCTCACTGCAAACCCAGCTGGAAAATCACATCCGGCAGTTGAAACTCACAAAAACAAAGAAAGATAGGATCTTGGAATAGCATGCATAACTCAGAACGTCCTGGGAGATGAGGAGCAATAGTAGCCTGCAGGGAGGGACAAATCAACGAACTGGGCAGTGGCGAAACTTTCTTCTGGAGAGGGAAATCACAAGAAGAATTCAGAACTCGTAGAGTCATCTTTGCCATCAAAAACAAACTCATGAACAGGGTCCACGAACATCTTGTTGGGATCAATGAGTGTCTTATGACACTCAATCTTAAGCTCAAAGGCAATTAATCTGCCACCCTCATCAGTGTTTATGCAACTACCTTGTACTCCGAGAACAGATTGAAAGAAACCTTCTACTCCAGCCTAGTCATAACTCTGGTAGCTGTATCAACAAAGTCAAGGATCATACTTCGCAGTGATTTCAATGCCAAGGTGAGTCAACCATGCTTTTCGGCTGAACACCATTGGAAAGCAAGGAGTTGGTAAGTCCAATCCCAATGGTGGACGCCTCCTTACCCTGTGTGCTGAACACAATCTGTGGTCGCTAACACCCTTTTCTGCCAAAAAAACGTTTCAAGACATCCCGGCAAAATCCAAGGTCAAAGCACTGGCACTTAATAGACTACGTGATAGTCAGGACCAGGAATCGAAAGATGTACATGTTACACGTGCTATGGTTATGACCAACGAATGCTGGACAGACCATCGATTCATTCACTTGCTATTGGCACTTGAGGCAGCCCCTAAAAGGAACCATAACAGGAACAGAGAAAGTTTGAGATCTCTGGCATGTCAAACGACAACAAGCTTAAGGAATTTCAAGAACAAATCAATAGGAAACTGCAGGAATGGGCAGTCATCCCATCAAGCAACTTCTAATATGACTGGCAATCAATGAGATTCATCATTACTAAGAAATCCTCAATGAAAACCACCAAGACTGGTTTGATGAGAGTGATGCAGAAAAATGCAAACTCACCGATTGTAAATGGACAGCATTCCAAACCTCACACCAGGATTCAAACTCCACAGAAAAGAAACTCGCCTACCAGACAACCAAAGCTGAAGTTCAAAGAAGAATCCATGATTTGAAGATCAAATGGTGGACAGAGAAGGCTGAGGAAATTCAACTCCTCACTGACATGTATGGCACATGTGCCTTTTTCAAGACAACCAAAGAGATCTATGGACCCTCAACACATGGGACCAGCAGCAATAAGTTGCAAAGATGGCAAGACTCTCCTCAAAGGCATAGACAGTACCAACACCCGCTAGGAAGAGCACTTTTTGGAACTACTCAATCAGAGCTCCACGGTGGACATGTACCTACTGGAGAACTTCCAACAACATACAATCAGAAGTGAGCTAGACTATGATCCAGCACTTGATGAAGTGATTTCTACTGTCAACCAGATGAAAAACAACAAAGCTGCTGGTCTTGACAATATCCCTGTGGACGTACTGAAACGTGGAGGAGACATACTGATCTCTCGGATACATACCCTATTTGTGAAACTCTGCCAGAACGAAGAAATTCTGAGTGACGTTAGCGACGTCATGATGATCATGATCTTCAGGAAAGGAGATAAGTTCAACTGTAGCAACTACAGGGGCAAAGCATTGCTCTCAACTGTTGGCAAAGTCTTTCCTAGGTAACTTCTCAATTGGCTCATGGTGATTGCAGTGGAGGTCCTTCCAGAGTCCCAGTGAGGCTTCTGATCCGCCAGAGGAACAACCAACATGATCTTCACAGCACGCCAACTTCAGGAAAAGTGCAGAGAGAAGAACATCCCTTTGTACATGTTTCACAAAAACTTTCTATGTGGTGAATTGAACTAGCCTTTGGAAAGTGCTACAGCGATATGGATGTCCAGCTAGGTTCATAAACATCATCCATCTAATACATGACAGTAGGCAAATAACAGTACTAAGCAATGGTTCCACTATAGACCCCTTCCCTGTCAAAACAGGCATCAAGCAGGGGTGTGCCTTTGCACCAACATTATTCTCACTCTTCCTTGCAGCAATGCTACAACTCACTACTGACCGGCTCCCCCCCCCCCCCCCCCCAAGGTGTGGTAATAACTTATCCCACTGATGGTAAAACCTTTAACCTCAACTGGCTGAAAGCCAAAACCAAGACAACAACCATTTTTGTAAAGAACTACAGTATGCTGACAATGCACAAGTTAGTGCTCACTCTGAAGAAGAAATGCAACAGATAGTCGACCTATTTGCCAAAGCCAACAAGAGTGTGGGACTTGCCCTGAACACCAGGAAGACCAAAGTCCTCTTCTAACCCACACCAAATGTATCAAATCCAATGCCTTCAATTGAGATTCAGGGTGAAGTGTTGGAAAAAGTCCCTCGCTTCTACATTTTGGAAGCTATCTATCCTAAAAAGCTGACATTGATGACGAGGTACACTACCAAATCCAATGAGCTAGCTTAACCTATGGTAAATTACTTACCCAAGTTTTTGAGAATCATGATACCAGATCCGACATTAAACTCAAAGGGGGAGTTTTATGCTCTTCCCCTGCAGTGGGTTTGGAAATGGAGAGAGCATCTGCCACCATCCCGCCTGTGGACGGCCTTCCTGCCCCTCTGTCAATTGATGCCCTTAACTGGGCAATTAACCCCCAATAAGGGGAGGTGGTGGCGTAGTGGTATTGTCACTGGACTAGTAACCCAGAAACCTAGGTATTGCTCTGGGGACATGGATTCGAATCCCACCAGGGCAGAAGGTGGAATTTGAATTCAATTAATAAAAATTTGGAATTTAAAGCTAGTCTAATGATGGGCATGAAACCATTGTTGATTGTTGTAAAAACCTATCTGATTCACTAATGTCCTTTAGGGAAGGAAATCTGCTGTCCTTACCTGGTCTGGCCTACATGTGACTCCAGATCCACAGCAATGTGGTTGACTCTTACATGCCCTCGAAATGGCCTAGCAAGCCACTCAGTTCAAGGGCAATTAGGGATGGGCAATAAATGCTGGCCTGGCCTGCGACGCCCACATCCCATGAATGAATGAAAAAAAATGCTCTTCCCACTGCAGCCGCGATTAGCCTTGAGATGGGTGGCTCTGTAGCCGCATGGAAAGCATGGCACGAAAAGCTGTGCGGGTTCTTTCTCAGCTCCAGCAAGGGGAGGGGGGGGGGTCCCTCGTTAAAAGGCACTTAGTGCCTGAATGAGGGACCCAACATCAGGAAGGGGGGTACATCAGCTGAGGGCCATCCCCCGCCCTTGGTGCCAACTGCAGCACCCCCACCCCGCCCCCGACCCCCACCCTGTGAGACCCCTCCCACCCTGATCTACCTGAGGCCTGGGTCCAGCGACACTCCTTAACCTCTAGTACGGTCACGTCCAGCAGCAGCCACTACCTCCGCGGTGGGGCTGATTAGCTGGCAGTTCTCCAAGGGCGGGACTTCCGGTGACTATGGAAGGCTTGCCACTGTCCATTTAAATTCAGCGGGCACTCTGGAAAAGAGGTAATGTGGGGATCTCTGCATCGGTTTCTCTGGATGTTGAGATCCCCACCACCAGGATAAAATTCTCTCCGAAGTCTATCAGGCAGTGGTTCTCCCTACACTGCTCTATGGTGCTGAAACTTAGACAACTTATCGATGTAATATCAAGGTCCAAGAGCTATATCATCAATGCTATCTTAGAAGGATTGTGCTGTCAAGTGGGAGGGCAAAAGAATAAACATCAGCGTCCTCCAAGACACGGGCATGCCAGTTAAGGAATTCATGATAATGTCACATCAGCTGAGAGGATGGGACATGTAGTCAGAATGCCTAACTCTAGACTGCCCAACAGGTGCTCTACTCAGAGCTATGGCAGGTAGCCCGCTCACACGGGCCAAAGGAAATGTTTCTAAGACAATCTCAACGCCTCCATGAAGGTCTGTCCCATTAACATTAACACATGGGAAGCAGATGCCCAATCATGACCAAAATAGCAATCCATGATCAAAAATGCTGTCAAGACCTTCCAATCAACAAGATCAGCCACTGACAAAGAACAGCGAGACAGACGAAAGAGAGGACAGCTGCTCAAGCCAACAATCTGCCACCAACTCTGCCAGCTGACAACCAATGTCCTCAATGTGGGAGAGCATGCAAGGCTAAGATAGGTCTCATAAGCCATCTGCGAACCCACAGCCAACACTAACATTTCACATCCACCCAGCCATTTGCAAGGAAGAATCATCCTCGACATGAGGGATTGCTGATGATGAATTGAAATGAAGATCAGAGTTCTGGGTTGTTTTACTTTTGTTTACTGTTTTTGTTCTTTTTCTTTTATTCAGTCATTTCTTTTCCTAAACTTCACCAAAAAAGACTAAGGCTTTACCAGACATCTGCACTGGTAAGTGGGTGAAAGGTCAAAGAGCTGCAGCTGTTTTATTCAGCATCTGCCCTTGCTGCTACCTTGAAATGAAAACTTTTTCAACCATTGTGGTATTAATTTAGTAAATCCTAGAAATATCTTCTGGTTTAAAGCTGGTTGATGGGAGTGATCAGTGAGCAAGTAAAGAGTTTGTAGTTACCATTTTGGAGAAAAGCAAGTAATGACCTGCTGAGAAAGTAAATCTAGAAAAATAGCAGTGATATTGGAGTGTGCTGATGGTGTTTCACATTGTAATTTATAGATCATCCAATTACACATTTAAGACTGATTACAAAAAATGTGCATAAATAGATTATATTTCAAATTTCAAAAGAATTATGAACTAAAAGGCTAATTGATCTCTTATATTATCACCATACCAGTTTGAAATTCCTCTTTTGTTAGAATGTCTACATTAATAACACACCTACATTCACACCTCGGTAAGACGGCTGAGGTGTCCAAATATTTACATATAACATATGGTTTATATAGGCATTAAACAGCATGTGAACAACAGTGTATATTTTCATCTCAAACCAAAATATCCAAATGGCAAACATTTAGCCCTGTAGATGTGTTACTGAATGAGAGATTATAGACAGCTTAACAGCGCTGCAGGGACACAACATTTGTGCCGTAGATGTACATTTAGAAAGTTTCATGCTCCTAGAGATTTAATGGAAAGGATTCTTGGCTAAATAATAAAATGAACCATTCGTTATTTTAATCAAGGCCCTAGTTTGGCTATTACTTTAGAAGTCATAAAGATGAATGTCAAAGCGTAGAAGGCTAAACCAACATAAGAAAGTCTGTACTGCAGCTGCATGTTCTGAGAGATTGGGATCTGGTTTGCATTAATGGGTTCTAGCATTCATTTCCTGAATAAAATAGAAATATTGCTATTGAAGCACTAAATGTTGAATGTTCATAAGGGAAATGAGTTTCTAAATAATTCAGTATACTATTAAAACATAGTTTGAAAGTATTGCAGAATTGTTGCTTAAAGTTGACATTTTTGGGCAGTAATAGCAAAAAAAAACTTCTTGGAGACTAATATTTTGGTGAGAACTATTGAAGAGACAGAAGACATTTTGGCTTCTGGAATTATTGTACAAGCATTGCTCCATGCCAAAACAAAAATATTTTCATGTGAATAGCCATTAGGCTACAGTAAACCTTTGTCTTATTAACCCTTTTGCCAGTGTACTATTAGGTACTTCAAACTGTTTATGAGTAGAACAAAAATCCAAGAAGAACAAAACCTGTAAGTAATGTTATATTCAGTGTAGCACATATGGGTGTATCTCTATAAATGAAATTAGAGTGGGAATTATGTCTGGTTATGCAGCAGTACTGACAAGGCAGTAACCTAATGGAAGTGGTTTATTATAATCATCCAAATGTCAGGTTTCAATTCCCACCTTGAAATCACTCTTCCATATCTGTTGTCACATTTAGAATAAGAACAAAAGACAATTGCATCTCATTCCTCTAGGACCCTATTCACATTGTCGCATTCGGCTGTATTTTGGACATGACTAATGTTTACGACCATTTGTTAAGTTTAATTTTCACCAATTTAAATTTGTTTCCTTGCCCCAGTTGCTGAGCTTACTTTAAAGTAATATTCTGGGCTGACCTTATCCATACAATTTAATATATCACAGCCTTAAGTTTGGCTCTGTAGCTGGCCACCACTTTCACACTGCAATGGATGGGCTCCAAGCTATGCACGTTGTGCCACGTTGGAGCCGGATTCCTCCGTACTCCCTGACAGTTACAAAAGGCTTTCTGGCAGGCCTGCCAATGCACCAAGCATCTTGGGTTGCATGTTTATCAGCGTTCTCCCTAGGCTGCCCCACCAAAGTCCTCAACTGAGTCCCTTGCAACAGAACCCCGTCGGCAACATTGCCTTCCAGAGAACTGTCCTTTTCCCCTGCCCTGGCTGAAGCTTGCTTGTGCCCAGTGATTCACCACGTACAGATCCCAACTCTATACTACCCTCTAAGATACAAGCTGTGCCAGTATCTGAGCTGGTTGCTGAGAGTGTCAGATCAAGTGATGGTGCTTTGTCCTCAGAAGTATCTACCAGATTTCACCCTTCCTCACGAGGCTGCAGTGGCTGGTCATGTTGCAGTTCGTGGGTATCTGAAAGCAGAAAGGGGAAGGGTTGATCTGAGGGAAGTGGGGTGGGGTGGAAAGCAAGAGATTCATGGTTACACAATTTCCAGCTTGTACTTCATGCCAGGTAGCAGGATGAGGATAAGAGTAAGGTGGGATTTGAGAAGGGTCATAAGGCAGGAACATACCGTCATCCTGAATGCCGAATGCAACAGTGTTTGCCACAGACTGCCCCATGGTGCTGAGCACGGCCTCCTCCAGGGGGCTTAAGTGATGCAGGCATGCCTGTCCCTCTCCAGTTTTGCTCTACTCCCTGGAGTTATGGGCCACTGTGTCCTGCATGTCAGTGAGTGTGTTGCAATGTGTTTTGGCCTGCCATAGCTGAATAGGTGGAGGAATGTGGAGGCTGTGAGAAGTGGATGTGAGGCTGGCATCATTGGTGAGTGTGTGAGAGTGAGGTGGAGCACCTGAATGTAGGCCTGAGTCCTGACTGCTAGGGACTGCTGATGCATGAGTAATGGGGATGCATTGAGTAGCATGAGAAGTTGGTGGTGCAGTGGCTGGGAGATGTCCTGTGAAGATGCATTCACTGACCTTGACCCATCCACATGAGGTCATTGAACTTCTTCCAGCACTGCTGCCAGATCCTGGGGCCAGACTCTGGGAATTGAGCTCCTTGGCCACCTGCTTTAATTTCCTTCTGAGGATATTCCTTGAGGGTCTCCTGGCCCCCCACAGAAACATGGCCTTTCTCCTTTTGTTGACCTCTTGACCTAAGACTTCCAGTGCTGTGTCTGAGAACCTACGAGCCCTCTCTCAGATTTTGCTCCATTTGGTGTTCTTCTTACAGCCACTTGCCCTGCAGGCAGTCAGCAGTAGCTTCTGTTTACTGAGACAGCTCCCTTTTAAAAGTGGCAGGCTGCCTTTAAGAGATGCAGGTTAGCTGAAATATGTGCTAGCCATGCACATTGCTGGGCCCCCTGCTGAGCGTTCAGCCAGTCAGCAGCATGGATCGGGCACAGGGGTCGCTACAATCATGAAAATGAGGAGGCCTGCATCAACTGGATTCGGTGTAGGCCAATTGCAAGTCGCGACTCACGTGCCTGAAAACAGAAGCAATCCAATTTTAGTCCCAAATACCTTGATAACATATATTCTTTTAATTTTATAAAGGATGATATGCAATTTTTGTTTAGTTTTTGTAACAGGAGAGGTCATTAGCATGGAAGTTAACTATTAGTAATGTGCAATGATAGGCATGGAAGAAGACTAATAGCTGTGACATCAGAACTGCGCATTCCCATAAAATAATCTCAAATGGACCTCTGAGGAATGCTATATTTAGCCTATATTTTGTCTGTGTATACATTTGCGATAATTGATCACTATACTACAGTAAAAGAAACCTGCATTTATAAGTAACACGAAGTTCAGCTCAATGGAGTATCGCTGTGACAGTACGTAACTCAGGGAATTTGGTCAGTGAGGAAATTTTAAGGATTGATCTCTTTCTAAAATCTAGTTACGTTTTGCATTGAGCATTTAACTTAACTTTAACCTTAACTTGTAGTTTCTTTCACAGTCTTAGTCAATGGTAAGCAAGCTGCCTGCTAGTGGCAGCTGCACAGTTAGTTAATTAGGTGGCTGGTTAGAACTAGTTACCTGGTCAGCAGGGGCTGACTCAGGTCTTGGAATTTCTGATAGTACAAATATAGGAGGTTTTTGCTCACAAGCATGAAGTAAGTAGCATGAAGTCCAGGTAATGGAGTACTGCTGTGACAGAGTATGTAACTTGGGGAATTTGGTGCAGTGAGGGAAGAGGTGCTGTTCTGGTAATTTGCAAAACAAGGTGTGGTCTGAGAGAGGGAGCAGGAGACAATGAGACCTGGCAGCAGTAATGGCTGATAAATCAGAGCAGGGGAAAGAATGGACCTTCCATGTTGTTTTCCAGAAAAAGGAAGGAGTGATGTCAAAGGATAGCAGATTTCCTTCCCTGAAGGACATGAGTGAACTTGATGGATTTTTTACAACAATTGATAGTTTCATGGCACCATTACTGAAACAAGCTTTTAGTTCCAGATTGTTTTTTATTAATTGTGTTTATTAATTAATTGGGTTTAAATTCCACCAGCTGCTGTAGTGGGATTTGAACCCATAGCCCCAGGGAATTAACCTGGGCCCCTGGATTACTAGTCCAGTGACATTACCACTACACCACCATCTCCCCCATTAATAGAATTCCAATTAGGGTAAGTATAACAGTAACTGAATTAATAAGCGTATTAGCACAGAGCACATCTAAAGACATTTTAATTAACATTAATAGTTTATAAAAGAGTTTATAACTAGATTATAAAAGAGGGGAGGTGGTGGAAGCAGATACGATAGTGACGTTTAAGAGACATCTTGACAAATATATGAATAGGAAGGGAATAGAGGGATATGGGCCCCGGAAGTGCAGAAGGTGTTAGTTTAGGCGGGCATCAAGATCGACGCAGGCTTGGAGGACCGAATGGCCTGTTCCTGTGCTGTACTGTTCTTTGTTCTTTGGCAGCTGAGACCTATACTTGCAATTCCTGTGCCATGTGGGAACTTCAGGACATGTGTCTTGGGGGACCACATGTGTAGGAAGTGACTCCAACTGCTTGATTTCAGAATTTCAGAGCCTGAGGGGCAGCTACAGTTATTGCGGGAGCAGGAGAGTTTCCTGGATTGTATATTCCAGGAGCAGGTCACTCCACAGGCAGTGAGAGTCTGGGATAGTAGATAAATGGCCATCAGAAAAGTAGGAAGAGTCGGGAAGTGCAGGAGTCTTTGGGGTGTGTGCCACTCTCAAACCAATACTAAGCTTTGGAGACTGCTGGGAATGGCAACACCTTGAAGGAGCGCAGTCCAGACCATGGCACCAATGGGCAAGGGGTTGCATAGGAGGGAACAGCAAAAAGTAGCAAAGCAGTTGTTATAGGAGATCCCATAGTTAGGGGGACAATCAGGCATTTCTGTACCCATCATTGTGAGTGCTGCATGGTGTGTTGCCTCTCTGGTGCCAGGGTGAAGGACATCATATTGGGTGTATAATATTCTATAGGGTGAAGAGAGTGAGCCAGAAGTTGTGGTACATGTTGGTACCAAAGACATAGAGAAGCGGGTATTGGAGTCCTTTAGTCAGATTTTCAGGAGCTAGGGTGGAAGTTTATAAAGGAGGACCTTGAAGATCGTAATCACTGGATTACTTGCAGTGTCACGTGCTAATGAGAGTAGAAAAAGGAAGATAGGGAGGATCAATGTGTAGATTGAAGCATGGTGCAAGGAGGGAGGGCTTCAGATTCTTGGGGCATTGGGACCAGTTCTGGGGCAGGAGGAGGCACCTATTCAAAAGGGACGGGTTGCACTTCAACAGTGTGGTTGGGGAGGGTTGAAACTAAATTGGCAGTGGGATGAACAGCAGCATATCCAAGTAGAAAAGAGAAATAAGGTGCATAAAGGAGTGAGTGTTGAGTGGTACCATATTAGATAGCAGCAGGTTAAGAAGGGCTGCAAGGAATACAAAGACAGGTTTACAATGCATGTATGTAAACTCAAAAAGTGTGGTGAATAGGATTGAGATACAAGTGCTAACAAGCATGTGGGAATATGATGTAGTAGCAATAACAGAAAATGTGGCTTAAAATGAAGAGGACTGGGTGCTTATTATTCAAGAATGCAAAGCGTTCAGAAAAGATAGGGAAAGAATAAAGGGAGGTGGGGTGACAGTCGATCTCTTCAATTCTTCATACAAGAGACTCGGCCTGTACTTGAATGTTGCCAAAACAAAACTCATATCAACCCACACCTGATCAGCCAAATATTTCACCTCCCATACATGTTGAAGGAGAGACTTTGGAATATGTTGAGCACTTCCCATACCTTGGCAGCCACCTCTCTCAAAAGGCCACATTGATGAGGAGATCCAACCCTGGGTCAGCTGCGCCAGCTCAGTCTTCTACAAACTATGGCAGCGAGTGTTTGACAACAAAGACCTCCACAAGTCAATAAAAGTCCCAGTGTACACAGCAGTTGTTGTCACCACATTCCTGTACTGCAGTGAGAACTGGACTGTGTATCATCGACACATAAAAGTGCTAGAGAAATTCTATCAGCAATGCCTCCGCTGCATCCTCTGCATCTTTAAAGGTGGCAGGACATATTGAGAGAGTAGTTAGCAAAGCATGTGGGATCTTGGGCATTAAATAGAGGTATTGAGTACAAAAGCAGTGAAGTTATGCTGAACCTTTATAAAAAATCTGGTTAGGTCACAATTAGAGTATTGAGTCCAGTCTGGTCACCACACTTTAGGAAGGATGTGAGAGTCCTTGGGAGGGTGTAGAGGAGATTTACCAGAATGGTTCCAGGCATGAGGAATTTTAGCCAGAAGGTTAGATTGGAGAAGCTGAGTTTGTTCTCCTTGCAAAAAGGAGATTGAGGGGAGATTTGATAGAGGTGTACAAGATTCTGACAGGTTTGGATAGGGTAGACAAAAAAAAAGCTGTTCCCATTAGCTGCTGTACAAGGACTAGGGGACTTAGATTTAAAATTTTCTACAAGAAATGCAGGAGGGATGTGAGGAAGAACTTTTTTTACACAGAGTGGTAATGACCTGGAACTCACTGCCTACGAGGTCAATGGTCATAAACTATCTGAGTATCGATGGACTATTATCCCTTTCAAAGTATGGATAGGCCACATCTCCTGAAGGAGCTCTGAGGGCAACATGGTTCCATTCACTACTCCCTGAACTCTGAGGAAAATCTATGTGGGGGAAAAAAAATCAAGCCTGCTGCTGTTGAAGGGTTGAGGAAAATTGACGCATTATCTTTCTCCATGAAATATGGCATTTGTGGTCTGGGTTAGGCATTGTAGACTGGTTTATGTTGCTGAGATGACCCACACATCCCTCTGCCTATTGCAAAGAGATTGATTGATTGAGAGTCATTGTGACTTTGACTTGAGCAGGGAAACAGCTTCATATTGATGGTTACACACTTCCCTCATCTCCGGCAAAGTGAGCACAAATCTTGAATTAGGTCCTTAGCATTTAATTTGTCCAGGTTGTGGATATAAGTGAATGCGAGCCCTTCTCCTTTTGTGGTGCCTTATATTTCTGCATTCATCTCAGCTTCTGCCTCTTACCTTCTCATCCTCTGCTAAATATAAGGGCATGTCAATTTTCTCCACCAGGTGGTTTAAAAATAAATTAAACAGCCTCCCTCAGTACTAGAATAATTACTGCAGCCTTTACAGAAACTTCCAGTTGCCGAAAATGAATTACAAAGCAATTTACCAAAGTTCTAGCACTTAGTTCTAACAGCCTATTCTTTTGGTGTAGCTGGTATCTGGCACAGGAAGCAATAGCACTAGGTGTTTCCAGGGACAATTTGTACCTGATCTACACTGATGCTATTAGAGGAAATTTATGTGCAAAGCTATATGACATTCATTTGCATGTAATTTACAGTGCTACATCCCCTTGAAATGCAATCAGCTGCAGAAACTAGAAGAGCCATAGATAGCCACAGTGAAAGATGAGGTAATTAATTCATGAGAAGGATTTAAAATTGATAAGGAGGAGTTATTAGATAGGCTGTCTATACTTAAAGTTGATAAAGCACCAGGACCATACTTGAGGAAGTAAGGGTGGAAATTGTGGAGGCACTGGCCATAATCTTCCAATCCTCCTTGGTTACAGGTGTGATGCCAGCGGACTGGAGAATTGCAAATGTTACACCCTTTTTTTTTAAAGTGTAAGGACAGGCCAGTCAGTTTAACCTCACTGCTGGGAAAGCTGTTAGAAAGAATAATTGAGGAAAAAATTAACAGTCATTTGGACAAATGTGGATTAACTAAGGAAAGCCAGCATGGATTTATTAAGGGCAAATTGTGTTTAACAAACTTGCTTGAGTTTTTTGAGGATAATATGGTTGATGTGGTGTACATGGATTTCCAAAAGGCATTTGATAAAGTGTCACATAACAGGAATGCCAACAAAGTTAGAGCCCAGGGAATAAAAATGACAGTAGCAGCATGGATACAAAATTAGCTGAGTGATAGGAAACAGTAGCTTTGAACAGTTGTTTTCCAGACTGGAGGAAGGTATATAGTGGGGATCCCCAGGGGTTGGTGCTGGGACCCCTCCTTTTCTTGATATATAATAATGACCTAGACTTGGGTGTACAGGGCACAATTTCAAAATTTAAGAACATAAAACATTTGCAAATGACACAAAAATCTGAAATATTGTGAACTGTGAGGAGGATAGTGATAAACTTCAAAAGGACATAGACAGGCTGGTGGAATGGGTAGACAAGTGGCAAATGAAATTTAATGCAGAGGAGTATGAAGAGAATAAACTTGGTAGGAAAAACAAGGAGAAGCAATATTAAAGGGTACAATGCTAAAGGGGGTGCAGCAGCAGAGGGACCTGGGGTTATATGTGCACAAATCATTGAAAATTGCACAGCAGATTGAGAAAGCGGTTAATAAAACATATGGAATCTTTGATATAAAAACAAGAAATGCTGGAACTCAGCAGGTCTGGCAGCATCTGTGGAAAGAGAAGCAGAGTTAACGTTTCGGGTCAGTGACCCTTCTTCGGAACTGGCGAATATTAGAAATGTCAAAGGTTATAAGCAAGTGAGGCGGGGGTGGGGCAAGAGATAACAAAGGAGAAGGAGTAGATTGGACAAGGCCACATAGCTGACCAAAAGGTCATGGAGCAAAGGCAAACAATATGTTAATGGTGTGTTGAAAGACAAAGCATTAGTACAGATTAGGTGTTAAAGGACTGAAGATTGAACAGCAGCAAGTACAAACATGAAAAAAACAGTGGGTAAGCAAACTGAACAAACTAAGATGAAATGAAATAAACATTTAAAAAAAATTGTACAAAATGTAAAAAAGAATAAAAGAAAAAATAACTAAAAATAAAAGTAAAATGGGGGGCCCGTCATGCTCTGAAATTATTGAACTCAATGTTCAGTCCGGCAGGCTGTAGTGTGCCTAATCGGTAAATGAGATGCTGTTCCCCGAGCTTGCGTTGATGTTCACTGGAACACTGCAGCAATCCCAGGATAGAGATGTGAGCATGAGAGCAGGGGGGAGTGTTTGAATTGCAGGCAACTAGAAGCTCAGGGTCCTGCTTGCGGACTGAGCGGAGGTGTTCCGCAAAGCGGTCACCCAGTCTGCGTTTGGTTTCCCCAATGTAGAGGAGACCACATTGTGAGCAGCGAATACAGTATACTACATTGAAAGAAGGGGCGGCACAGTGGCGCAGTGGTTAGCACCGCAGCCTCACAGCTCCAGGGACCCGGGTTCGATTCCGGGCACTGCCTGTGTGGAGTTTGCAAGTTCTCCCTGTGTCTGCGTGGGTTTTCTCCGGGTGCTCCGGTTTCCTCCCACAAGCCAAAGACTTGCAGGTTGATAGGTAAATTGGCCATGATAAATTGTCACTAGTATAGGTAGGTGGTAGGGAAATATAGGGACAGGTGGGGATGTTTGGTAGGAATATGGGATTAGTATAAAAATGGGTGGTTGATGTTCGGCACAGACTCGGTGGGCCGAAGGGCCTGTTTCAGTGCTGTATCTCTAATCTAAAAAAGTACAAGTAAATCGCTGCTTCACCTGGAAGGAGTGTTTGGGGCCTGGGATAGTGAGGAGAAAGGAGGTAAATGGGCAGGTATTACACCTCCTGCGATTGCAGGGGAAGGTGCCATGGGTCGGGGACGAGGTGGTGGGGGTAATGGAGGAGTGGACCAGGGTGTCGCGGAGGGAATGATCCCTTCGGAATGCTGACAGGGGAAGGGAGGGGAAGATGCGTTTGGTAGTGGCATCACGCTGGAGGTGGCGGAAATGGCGGAGGATGATCCTTTGGATATGGAGGCTGATGGGGTGGAAAGTGAGGACAAGGGGAACCCTGTCACGGTTCTGGGAGGGAGGGGAAGGGGTGAGGGTAGAGGTGTGGGAAATGGGCCGGACACACTGGAATGGGCTGGAATCCTTGGCTTTATATAGGGGCATAGAGTGCAAAACATGTATAAAGCTGTATAAACTGCTGGTTTGGCCTCAACTTCAGTATTGTGTTCAGTTCTGGGCACCACTCTTTCGGAAGGATGTTAAGGCATTAGAGAGGGTGCAGAAAAGATTCATGAAAATAGTTCCAGGAATGAGCAACTTCAGTTATGTGGATGGGTTTGAGAAGCTGGGTCTCTTCTCTTTGGAGAAGAGAAGATTAAGAGGAGATTTGATAGACGCATCCAAAATCATAAAGTATACTACATTGAAAGAAGTACAAGTAAATCGCTGCTTCACCTGAAAGGAGTGTTTGGGGCCTGGGATAGGGGATGGTGAACCTGTGCAGTATGTAAGCATGGCGGCTTGCAGAACTGGACACATACCTGCATTGTTCTGTGCCAATGATCACATACCAGATGTACATTGACAGTAGTACTCTCTTCTGTCGGGGAATACAGTTGGCTTATGCAGATGGGCCCTGGTTTGCCTACCTGTGCTTGCCTGGCTTCCTGTGCTTGAGGGAAACCAGCAATGGCAGCAAACTATGCAGCTCTTTCATGTTGGTTAGAACCACCAATGGGTAGTAATGTAGTAATTTGCATTTCCAAAAAAGGAGGTCTGTAACCTGTTTAATGCGGTCAGGGGCTGCAGATTGGCTGATCTGGCATGTGGCCTAGCCACACAGTTTGAATTGCACCTGTAGCCTAAAAATGAAAAGGCAACAATCATGAAATGCCTTCACGGTCACAGACAAGGAATGGCTAGGTGGAAGAGTTGGTTCAAGGTCTTCTTGCAGCAAGCTGCACAGCTCTGTGACTGCTTGTCTGGAGAACCACAGCCTCCTGACACACTGTAATTCTATGTGTACTTTAGGGTTGCTTCAGAGTTGCCCTGCTCCTCTGCGCAGCCCTCACTAATCTATCTGTCGCTCTACAGGTTTTCCTTGCTTATCCTCCTCCTCCTCCTCCTCTGCCCAAAGTTGAGTGGCAAGAATGGTTCCCAGCACTTAAGCCTGTCTGTTTATAGAGCTGTTCAATAGACTGTTCATTGGGTTTTTTAGAGGTTTTTTTATGTTCTTCACACTCAAGTGGTTTTAATTTTCTTTTTAGTTCCCAATCCCTTCCTGGTACCAAAGGAATTCTGGATGAATGCAATAGTTTAGTATTCCAATTAACTCTCATAAAAACAGATTTTAGGAAGATTCCTGACATCTGACACTTTGTAGGTAAGTGTCCCTTTATGTATCTCTCCCATTTTCTACAATATTACTGCCAGAGCCACCACTCAAGTTACATCTGCCCGATTCAGACAAAATGGCATTTGGGTCCCATTTACATCATAGCACCCAATTCAACTACCTAAATGAAGCTCACGAAGGAGCTGAAAAAGATGGTTTTCATTGGATTGGAAGCAGAATTGTGGTAGTAAACTTTTCTCTGTGATTTGCAAGGTGTTACCACGCCTTTTCTGCACAGCAGAGCAAGTTAAAATGTAGGCCAATCATGAGCTAAACAAGTTCCACTAGAAACAAATATCAACACATCTGTAATGAGTTATTTTATGTTGTCTGATGCAACATAATATTTTACAACCTGTTGTTTCTGGTTCTACAATTATTTGGTCTGTGAAGAATAACTGCACTCTCTGTTTGAAAAGTTGGAACTCGGATAGGATATCCATGGCCTTCTAATTCATGCTGGGAAATTTGGTATCCATATTTCTGCTGTTCTTTTGCTTTAAAACTTGTTTTAAGACTTATTCTGCACTGTTTCCCCTTTAAGAGACTCTGTTATTTATACCAGCTGCTTTGATTGTCAGGAGCAGGTGTTTGCTCATGCTGTGTGTTCTTGCTTCCAGGACTGATGCCTATCTGTTTATAAAGCTGTTCAATAAGAAGTTCATTGGGTTTTTTAGAGTTTTTTTATGTTCTTCACAGTCAAGTGGTTTTAATATTTTTTTTAGTATGGTTTCATGAATGGAAGCTCTCATTCACACTTGAGTAGTTTAATGGGTTTTTTAAGCTTTGGCTGTGTGGAAAAAGGCTGTGCAGTGATCTGTGTTTTCCCACATTTTTTCTAACAGATGCCTCCTGTTTTGGACCAACCTTGATCAGCTCAGGAAAGGAATCGGGTCTTCCCCGTTTTAATTTTTACACAGTTTTTGAAAAAAAAAGATCTGTTGAAGGACTTCAAGGCTTTTTATAAAAACAGTATCTCTCACCCATCAGCACAATGACTCACCCAATTTACTTGCAGCCTGTCATTCTGTGCATGTCTTCTACAGCTTGAGGTAAGGTCTTCTTTTTTCATAGTTTGAGCCAGTATTTTTCTTGAACTTTCTCTCTACTGGCTGTAGGAAAGGTCGTTTTCAGAGCTGCTTTAACCGTGGTCTTCAACCTCAGACTTTGTCTTCTCACCACAGCTGCCACCATATAATGAGTTCTTTTATGTTGTCTGATGCAACATAAATGAGATGCTAGGTGTCCAGTTGGTTGAAGATCTCAAACAGCTAAACTAATACATACAGTACAGAGTTAACTATTTACAGAACCTTACTCTGAGTGTAACAGTTGCAGAGTGACTCTGGCGTGGAGTCACATTACTATGTCCTGGTACTTAGCTCATTAGAATACTAAAATCTTAAAGGGACATCACTCTTAAAGGCAATCATACAACAACATCAATTTTACAATTTTGCCTCATAAAACAACTGAAAGTTCATTACATTTCTAAATTGAAGGAAATATTACTAATTTTCTGCTTATTGTCATAAGTGAAGCTACATGCTTTATTCCAAATGTATTTAAAAAAAAATTAATTCTATAAATTAAGTGGTCACGGTGGCATGAATTTTGATTGTGTCATGCTCTGTATGTGCATTACTGAAGAGGCATCTTACCCTTTAGATGCCACAAATTGATACTATTAATCCTGCTACTGCTTTGGAAAGTCAATGCAGGTACGTAATTAGTTGTTAAGCTGAACCTGTAGCTAGTGCTCCATGCCATTCATCATAAAAATTCACTTTAGTCAAAGAAAAGTAAAACAATTTCACACCCATTAACAGCTGACCTCATGGGTTGCAGAGGCAATACTGGGATTATTGCATATTTCAGATGCTTCTATTATGTTTGACAATGCTAAGGGACAATCTTCTCCGAATGTGCAAAAAGCTAATTATTTTAAATAGTTTCCTTTCTTTTCCTTTGAGCCTGAAGTAATTAATGCATTTTTGTGTCTCAAACTTAGAATTTTTGAAATAAATAACATAGTAGTGTCCTAGCACTTTAAGTGGGGTTATATCTTCTTATGTGGCTCAATGTCAAATTTTCTTTAACATTCCTGTGAAGCACCATGGGATGTTTTATGACATTAAAGGCACTATATAAATGTAATTTGTTGCTACTGTTAAGCCACATTATTGTCTTTATGTTGATCTCCAGTTATCTGATGCATTGTACTTATGGTTCATTATGAACAGAGACATAGACACATGCACACACTCTATGCGAACATCCACCTTTTTTTTCCTTCTTTGGGTGGTTCATACTGTAACAGCTGGTTTCCTGACCCAGCGATCTTAGCTGGGTGATTGCTACTGCTCTACCCAGACCAGACATCACCTCGCATTGAAGGAAAGGTCAGATAGGAAGTCTCAATTGCACTATCTGTGTGTGTCCCTTGGAGTACTACGATAAGTACGTTACCGGAAAAGGAAGGTGAAAACTCACTTACATCCTGAAAAATATTTAATAAGGCAAACTGCCTGCTTGCTTTGTTCAAGTTGAAACCACAAGTAAACATAAAATGAACTCTGAATCCAATATGGATCCGCCAGCAATAAGATATTAAAACAATATACGTTCTGTAAATGGAAGAAACCAAATAACCAATTTTTCCTATCATTTGACAAGCTGTTTGAAAAACCCTGACATGGAGTAGTCTAACCAGCAGACCTTAAAGGGACCACTACAGGCTACTCCAGTAATGAAGTGCTGCTCCTGGCCCACAAAGATAGCCTGGCATGCTGCTGGTTCGTGGTCTGCCTTCTCCCCTAACCTTCCCTTTCCCCCAAGATCGCCTCTCCACCAAGTTCATACAGTCAGCCGTCTCAGTGTATGAACAGGGCAATTTCCTACTGACAAGCTGGCTTAAAGTGGCAGCTAGCAGCCCTATGCTAGTGAGGCCTGACCACCAAGATGGCTCCAACCTCTCACTGTTGTGATTGCTCAATCAGGCTGCCTACAGACCACCTGATCCACAGTAAGCCATAATTGGTCCCTGCATAATGTAGTACCATAGTGGTGAGCTGGGGGTGCAGGGAAGTGGGGGACGGGGCAGGAAACTACAAAAGACAGAATGCCTAAAATGGTGGCAGGAAAATTGCACTGCTGATCCAGGCAAGAAAATCAGTTCAGAAATGTGCCCAGTCTACCTCAAATTACCCTGGAAGGGTAATGTATCCCAAAAATTTGAGCAATGGATGAAGCTAGCTGTTTCACGCTTCTACTATGCAATGGCAACACGTGTGGTGTTCGCCAATAACAGGCTGCTGCCATCAAGCTAAAAAGACATTCGGCCTATCACACAAATGAGTAATGTGATGTATGAATTTCAATGCCAGTGTGATGCTAGGTATATAGGCCGTGCATTCCAACGACTGGTGGATCGTATCAAACAACATGTCCCTTCTGCTGTTCGCAACGAGCAAGGTACAGGTTGTACCCAACTAGCCCATGCTTGCAAAACTCAAAACACAGTGTTCAACATTAGATGTGATTCTGCGATTGGACAACATTTGCTAAATAATCCACAGTATGCTAAGAATTATGTTGACACACAATTTAAGATTGTCAGTAGGGCTCACAATGTGGCGCATTTGTGCGTACTGGAAGTTACATATAGTAATACACAGGGCCCTGTTCTTTGCCGACAGAAAGAATATGTACAAACATTGTGCCTGTCTCAGCTGAACAAAATAAGTGACAGCCATTCGCTGGTTCATTCCTCAGGACAATGCCTTGACCAATTAGTCAAGCTGCCTGGTTTGGCAGTTAACTGTCAGTCACCGTAAACTGGTGCATTCGCCATGGCAATGCTTCTACCAATCAGAGTTCACTTGCCAACCAATCAGCACTCTCTTCTCATGCAGTATAAGTTGTTGTTTTCCTTTACATTGGTTATTCTTGCAATTATCCTGATGAGTGCAAGAGGAAAAGCTTTGACAACATGTCTCTAATTTCATCAGTACTCAAGTTCTGAAATGGTTAGTTCTCTATTTGAGGGTCGCTCCATCAGGAAAAGGACTCAGATAATGGAACTATTCCTAGATTTATGTTAATTATGTAACTATGGTTTCAACAATCAAACACAAAAAGTTAACACACGCATGAATTTTGTTCTTTCACTGGTAGTATTTTCTCAGCAGCATTTGTTTGTTTTGGACTAATACATGTCAGAATTCTGCATATTCTAATAATGCCGCTGGTAAGTTAATGCTCTAACGAGAGGAGATTTTGCCAAGAAAAGCAGAAGGATTTATATGCCTACCACAAGGAATTTTTTGAGTCCGGCAGCTGCTAGGTGAAAGCTGTAGAGATATAATTTAACAGTGTTTAAAAATGAGAGAAATAAAGCAGAACTAAGTACTTTATTAATATTTTACTTTTTTGATAATCTCATTGTTACTTAGTCTTGGTATAGTAAAATGCATTTTGAGATAATGCATGATAAATGTATTGTCCTAAAATGTACATTTATTTATGTGTGTTTTTGAGTATGTCATGGAATAAAAATTCACGCATGGTCAAATCATCAAAGGAGTGAATCTCCTTGGCACTTTTGGCATACTGACCATACAGGAAATTTTGTTAGTCAGCAAATTCAGTTGTAGCCGTTTTTTGTGAGCCTTTGACACAATTCTCTTGAGTTTCCTCATGATTTTTGAGCCTTCTCGCAATCTATCCATCAAGTCCCCATTAGCTTTGTTTGCATATTCAGAGTGGGAACTCGTGACATAAAAGCCTGGGTTTGCACTGCTATTGCACTCTGGGTAACTTGGACTGAGGTTTATGAGGCACTGCAGCAACAACCAGGTAGAAAATAAACTTTTGTGCTTGAAGAGTCTAGAAGCTTTGTGCAGCCATTTTCTACAATTGGAAACGCTTTTTTCTGAACATTTCATCTGCAGTTTTCCCTTATCCACAACAACCTGCACTTGATTCTGACTGTATCTCACAGGATCAGCACACCAGAGGATTCTCAACCCAACTCCCTCCAATTGCAGTCAGGAGTGGTTATTTGCTCCTCAGAAGCTTGAATTTAAAAAAATGTTCCTTGTGGGCAAGGAGGAGCAGCAGTGCCCCACAATGAAACTTTAGGCCTCCCTTGACTTTTCCCCTCTACTCTGATCATGATCAGTCGGAGCGTGAATATTGAAATGAGGCCTGGGAGTTAAAATCTCTCTGGGCCTTGATATGCAAGTTTGTCTCTCACCGTGGTTCTCCCGCACTCAATTCTTGTACCCACCAATCTCGCCCCAAGTTTAAATTAAGGCTCTAGTTAGAAATAGAATCATAGAAAGTTTACGGCACAGAAAGAGGCCACTTGGCCCTTCATGTCTGTGCTGGACAGAACAAAAAGCCACCCAGCCGAATCCCTCTTTCCAACATTTGGTCCGTAGCCCTGCAGGTTACGGCACTTGAGGTACATATCCAGACTCCTTTTAATTGAGATGAGGTTCTCTACCTCTACCACCCTTTCAGGCAGTGAGTTCCAGACCCTCACCACTCTCTGGGGGGAAAAGATTTTCCTCATCTCCCCTCTAATCCTTCTACCAATCGCTTTAATTCTCTGCCCCCTAGTCACTGTCCTCTCTGTGAGAGTAAATCGGCCCTTCATATCCAGGCTGCTCACAATTTTGTATATTTCCATCAAATCTCCCCTCAGCCTCCTTTGTTCCAAGGAGAACAATCCCAGCCTATCCAATCTTTCCTCATAGCTGCATTTTTCCTCATAAATATCCTCTGCACCCTCTCATGTGCAATTACATCCTTTCTGTAATGAGATGACCAGAACTGCACACAATACTCAAGTTGTAGCCTAACCAATGATTTATATACAGTTCCAGCATAACCTCCCTGCTGTTATATTCTATACTTCAGCTAATAAAGAAAACCTTCTAAACCACCTTATCGACTTGTCCTGCTCCCTTCAGGGATCTGTGGACATACCCTCCAAGGTCTCTCACTTCCTCTACCCCTCTCTGTATCCTCCTATTAATTGTGTATTCCTTTGGCCTGTTTGACCTCCCTAAATGCATCACCTCACACTTCTCTGGGTTAAATTCCATTTGCCACTTTTCTGCCCACCTGACCAGTCCATTGATATGTTCCTGCAGTTTACAGCTATCCTCCTCGCTATCAACCACATGGCCAATTTTTGTGTCATCTGCAAACTTCTTGTTTATTTCCCCTACATTTACACCCAAATCATTAATATATACCACAGAAAGCAGGGGACCTAGTACTGAGCCCTTCAGACCCCAGTTTAAACAGCCTTCCGATCACAAAAACACCCATCAACAATTACCCTTTGTTTCCTGCTACTGAGCCAATTTTGTATACAGCTTGCTACGTTCCCCTGGATCATAGAGTCTTTGAGTCATAGAGTCATAGAATCGTACAGCATAGAAACAGGCCCTTCGGTCCACCGCGTCCATGCCGACCATAATGCATATCTATACTAATCCCACCTGCCTGCATTAATTCCATATCCCTCTATGCCTTGCTCATTCAAGTACCTGTCCAGATGCCTCTTAAATGTCGCTACTGTTCCTGCCTCCACCACCTCCTCAGGCAGCTCATTCCAGATACCCACTATTATTTGTGTGAAAAATTTACCCCTTTGATCCCCTTTAAACCTCCTCCCTCTCACCTTAAATCTATGCCCTCTAGTTTTAGTCACCCCTACAATGGGAAACAGACTCTGGCTATCTACCCTATCTATGCCTCTCATAATTTTATATTCATCTATCATGTCCCCTCTCAGCCTCCTTCGCTCCAGGGAAAACAGACCCAGCCTATCCAATCTCTCTTCATAAGTCAAATCCTCCAAACCAGGCAACATCCTTGTGAATCTTTTCTGCACCCTCTCTAGCTTAATCACATCTTTCCTGTAGTGTGGCGACCAGAACTGCACACAGTACTCCAAATGCGGCCTAACCAAAGTTGTGTACAACTGTAACATGACGTCCCAACTCTTGTACTCAATGCCTCGGCCGATGAAGGCAAGCATGTCGTGATCACATGGGCTTTTATTTTTTTAACCAGTCTGCCATGTGGGACTATGTGTCTCATGTGGAGTGAATGGAAGACTGAGGACTGGCATCTGTAATGCTGGGGACCTCAGGAGGAGGCCGAGATAGATCATCCACTAGGCACTTCTGACTGAAGATGAATGCAAATGCCTTGTCATTTGCCCTGATGTGCTGGTCGCCCCCATCATTGAGGATGGGGATATGTGTGGAGCCTCCACCTCCTATCAGTTGTTTAATTGTCCACCACCGTTCACGACTGGAATTGGCGGGACTGCAGAGCTTGGATCTGATCCATTGGTTGCTGGAATGTTTAGCCCCGTCTATCTCATACTGTTTCCACTGTTTGGTATGCAAGTACTCCTGTATTGTAGCTTCACCAAGCTGACAACTCATTTTTTAGGCATGCCTGGTGCTGCTCCTGGCATGCACTCCTGCATTCTGCATTGAAACAGATTTGATCCCCTGGCTTGATATTAATAGTAGAATCAGAGGTGTGCCAGGTGATGAGATTTGTTACAACCAAGGCGGGAGTAATGCACTGATAATTCAGTCCCACGACTCCATAGGTCATAGAATATCATATAAAGTTTCCCACCTACCAGAAATTAGCCAAATTAAACACTGTATTTATTCCCCAGAATAAAGCACACCAAACCAGGTTTCTTTAAACAACAAATTGACTATTTATTAAGAAACCAATTTTTTAAACAATAATGGGAAATCTATATGTATGAACAGGTTTTATTATTCCTAACCCTCATGCACACACACACATGTTCAGAAACCAACAGTTGAACAGTTTTAAAAGATTGGTTTAAGTTAGAACTATTTCTTAGGAATAATAAAATAACTGGGTTGTAAATTCTGGTAGAATATTTCTGGATCAGTGAGGTGTCCCAGAGTTGAATAGTCAGATGCCATTCAAAGTTTCCAAGTGAAATTAATGAACAGCCTGTGGTAGGTAGGCATTGATCTCTCAACAAAAGGTATAGCAACAGGTCTAATTGGATTTCTAAGTAGCAGCCCAATGGCAGGAACTTCCTTGAGATTTCATGAGCTTCCAAAGATATAGCAATGCAACAGGACTCATACGTGAAGTAGAGATTTTACAGACACTGGAGACCACCTTCAGCAATGCAGGCTTCCTATCAGTAAAACAGCCTTTCTCCAAAGCAGTGATTCTCCACAGAGTGTTGCAACTCCTCTTCCTGGGTCTTTTCTCTCTCTTCAGACATAAACAGCAACAAAGGTTTTAGCTCCCAAGGTTTTCAGCCCAAGGTTATCTAGAGTCACCTCACTTCACAGATAATGATGAGTATTGGTATTGTTGTGTTGTTGAACTGTTCTTTTCCTTTTTTTTTGCACCCAACCATATGACATATGTGACATGTCTTACAGAAATCAATCACATCTTTATTCAACTTCAGCAGTAAAAATGCATTATTCCCCTAGTTTCAGTCTTTCAAATACCTAAATGACCTGCATAGAGGCCCTGTGGCACTCCATTTGGAGTGTTTGTGTTCTCTGTGGAACGTATCAGATTGAATGGTGTTTGCCTCCTTTTGATCTGTTTGGTATGTGGGCTCCTCTACTTTAGTCCAGTGCTTCCAGGTCGGGATCAGAATGAGTCCCTTACAATAAGGCTACAGGCCAAGTGCTGGAAAATGGGATTAGAAGATATAGGTGTTTGATGACCAGCACAGACATGATGGGCCGAAGGGCCTGTTTCTGTGCTGTATAACTCTATGACTCTCCGACTCCCATATCTTCAATTTACAATTCCTTCATAGTTATTTTAACTTCATGAGATTAGAATTTCCCTTGACACAGAAATTATTTTTCAAGAGAAAGAGTTTCTAGGCTGTCTTACTACCCCTTCTAGCAGCAAACTGGTCTTTTGATTTCTTTGAGTGAGAGTTCTCTTTCTCTGGTCTCCAAAACAGGCTCCAGCCAAAACTGGTCTTTTCTTTCAAAAGAGAAACTAAAAACTCCCCAGCAGCCATTCATGTGACAGTTATTTCTCTCTGCTGACTGGCTTGGAAAAATAGATTGCCTAGCAATTGGCGCACCCAATTCAGCATTCACTGTTCCCAGAGAAATCCTTTTCTCAGTCTTAAAGGCACACACTTCTTTGCTTTTTTTTAAATCGAAGCACTTGCAACAAGTTAAATACAATTCTGCTGCTGCTGATGGTCCACAGCACCTCATGGATATCCAGTTTTGACCCACTGGATGTGTTCAAAATCTAAAATAAAAGCAAAATACAAGGGAGGTGGGAGTGAGAGAGAGTTTGTGGTCACAGTTCCTTTGAACTCCGTGCCCATCAGGAGCAGCCTGCATCACAGATTCCCCTTCCCACTCACATCCTCCCTCCCAGTTCAGCCTCCTCTACTCCTCCCCTCAATCGATCTGTTCCCACCTCCTGCCTCCTCCACTCCTTCTCTTAACCGCTCTGCTCCCACCGCCTTCCTCCTCCACTCCTCCTCTCAACCCCTCTGTTCCTACATCCCACCTCCTGCCTCCTCCACTCCTCCCCTCAACGCCTCTGTTCCCACCTCTTCCATGCCTCCGCTCAACCTCTCTGTTCCCACCTCCTGACTCCTACACTCCTTCCCTCAATCTCTCTGTTCCCACCTCCTCCACACCTCCCCTCAAGCCTGCTGTTCTCACCTCCTTCCTCCTCCACTCTTCCATTCAACCTCTCTGTTCCTACATGCCACCTCCTCCACTCCTCCCCTCAATCCATCTACCCACTTCCTGCTTCCTCCACTCCTTCCCTCAATCTCTCTGTTCCTGCCTCTTCCGCACCTCCCCTCAAGTCCTCTGTTCCCACCTCCTCCATTCCTCTCCTCAACCCCTCTGTTCCCACCTCCTGCCTCCTCCACTCCTCTCCTCAACCCCTCTGTTCCCACCTCCTCCACGCCTCAGCTCAACCTCGCTGTTCCCACCTCCTGTCTCCTCCACTCCTCCCTCAGCTCCTCTGTTCCCACCTCCTCCATTCCTCCCCTCAACCTCTCTGATCCCAATCCCTCCACTCCTCCCCTCATAGCCCCCCCTTATTACCTTCCCTTCCTCTCCTCTCCCCTACTCCTTCCCTACCCCTACTCCCACATTCTCACCACCCTCCCTCCCTTCCCCAGATACCTTCCCACTCACCACAACCCCCACCCCACACCACGCTCTCCCTTCCCTTCCACATTTTCTCTTCCCTCCCCCTTCCTTCTGCCTACAACAACCTTCTTCACTACCCGTCCCTACTCTTCCCCCTCTTGGAGGCATTGGGACCAGTTCTGGGACAGGATGCACCTATTCAAAATGGATGGGTTGCACCGCAACAGGACTGGTACCAATGTCCTCGTGAGGAGGTTCACTAATGTGGTTGGAGAGGGTTTAAACTAAATTGGCAGGGGGATGGTCACCAGCATAGAGAAGTAGAAAAGAGGGATAAGGTGCATAGAGGACTGAGAGTGTTGGATAGTACTAGAGAAGGAAAGTATGTACAAAGTGTGGTGAATAAGGTTAGTGAGCTACAAGCACAAATAGTCGTGTGGGAATATGTTGTAGTCGCAGTAATGGAAATGTGGTTTAAAAATGGCGAGAACTGGGTGCTTAATATACAAGGATATAAAGTGTTTGGAAAAGATAGAGAAGGAACAAAGGAGGTGGAGTGGCAGTACTGATTAGGGAAGACATTGCAATGTTGAAATGAGAGGATGTCCTTGCTTGAGGTGACAAAAACAGAATCCATTTGATTAGAGTTGAGAAGCAAAAAAGGTATGATCACAATACTGGGAGTATTCTATAGGCCTTCAAATTCTGAAAGAGAGAAAGAGGAGCAAACTTTCAGGGAAATCAGATGTACAAGGACTATAAAGTGGTGCTATTGGAGGACATTAATTACTCAAATTTTGATTGAGATAACATTGGAGCAAAGCAAAAGGAGGGGAAGGAATTTCTGAAATGTGTTCAGGTGAAATGGGTTCCGATTCTTGGGGCACTGGCACCAGTACTGGGGAAGGAGAGAGCTGTTCCGTTGGAATGAGCTTCTTTGAACCATACTGGGACCAGTGCCCTGGAAAATCATATAACTAGGGTTGTAGATAGGACTTTAAACTAATTAATGGGGAGGAGGGTGCAATTGAAGGGAAGTTCAAAAAATAAAAAATAAACGAGAGAACAGAAGTACAGGGTAGTGTAGAGGCGAATGGTAATCAAAGTATGACAGGAAAGGGCAGAAAATATAAGCAAAAGAGTGCAGCAGAAATTAGAACCAGAATGAGTAATGATGGTAAAAAGTCAAAGCTTAAAGCTCTTTATCTGAATGCACGCAGAATTTGTAACAAGATAGATGAGTTGACGGCACAAATAGAAATAAATGAATATGATTTGATAGCTATTACAGAGACGTGGTTGCAGGGTGACCAAGACTAGGAACTCAATATTCAAGGGTATTCAACGTTCCATTTTGCCTATTTTTCCGGAAGAGAAGGTGGGGCTTTGTTAATAAAGGAAGGTATCAGTGCAGTGGTGAGTAGTGATATAGGTGCAATAGATCGTGATGTGAAATTAGTTTGGGTGGAAATAAGGAATAGCAAGGGGAAGAAGTCACGGGAGGGAGTCGTCTATAGGCCGCCGAAGAGGTGCCTTACTGTAGGACAAAGTATACATCAGGAAATAACGGAGGCGTGTAAGAAGGGCGCTACAATTGTCATGGGTGATTTTAATCTGCATATTGACTGGACAAATTGGATTGGCAGAGGTAACATGGAAGACGAATTTGTAGAGTGCATCAGGAATTATTACTTGGAGCAATACGTTGCCGAACCTACCCGGGAACAGGTTATTTTAGATCTAGTAATGTGTAATGAGGTAGGATTAATAAGAGATATCGTAGTTAAGGGTCCTCTAGAGGGTAGCGATCACAACATGGTAGAATTTCAAATTCAGTTTGAGGGCGAGCAACCCGGGTCTCAGACCAGTGTCCAACAATGGCAATTACAGAGGTATGAAGAAAGAATTGTCTAAAGAGGGCTGGGAAGATAGACTAAGGTAGTCAGGGGATGAGCAGTGCCAGACATTTAAGCAGATATTTCATGACACTCAGCAAAAATTTATCCCGGTCAAAAAGAAGGACTCGATGAGAAGGATGAACCACCCATGGTTAACAAAGGCAGTTAAGGAGAGTATCCAATCAAAAACTAAGGCATACAAAGTGGTGAAAATTAGTGGTAGGCCAGAGGATTGGGATTTTTTTAGGAACCAGCAGTGGCTGACTAAAAAGCTAATAAAGAGGGAGAAAATTGACTATGAAAGTAAATTTGCAAGAAATATAAAAACAAACAGCAAGAGCTTCTACAGGTAGATAAAAAGAGAGTAGCTAAAATGAGTGTGGGACCCTTGGAGAAATTGATAATGGGGAATAGATAATTTAAACCAATATTTTGCATCGGTCTTCATGGTGGATGACACTATAAACATCCCACAGATATCAGATAAGCAAGGAGCTAATGGGAGGAAAGATCTTGTAACAGTCTCTATGACAAGGGACAACATATTTGACAAACTAATGGGACTAAAGGCAGACATGTCGCCAGGACCTAATGGCCTACATCCAAAGGCTGTGGCTACAGAGATAGTGGAGGCATTGGTTGAAATATTCCAGAACTCACTGGATTACAGGAGGGTCCCAGCGAATTGGAAAACCGCTAATGTGATGCCCCTGTTCAAGAAGGGAGGGAGATAAAAAGCAGGAAACTATAGGCCAGTCAGCCTAACATTGGGAAAATGCTACAGTCCATCATTAAGGAAGCAATAGCGGGACATTTAGAAACTCTTAACGCAATCAAACAGAGTCAACATGTTTTTGTGAAAAGGAAATCATGTTTGACAAATTTGCTAGAGTTCTTTGAGGATATAACAAGCAGAGTTGATAAAGGGGAACTGGTAGATGTAGTGTATTTGGATTTTCAGAAGGCATTCGATAAGGTACCACATAAAAGATTATTGCACAAGTTAGGGGTTCATGGCATTGGGGGTAACATATTAGCATGGATTGAGGATTGGTTAACACACAGAAGACAGAGAGTTGGGATTAATGGGTCTTTTTCAGGTTGGAAGGACGTAACTAGTGGCGTGCCACAAGGATCAGTCCCAGAGCCTCAATTATTTACTATCTATATTAATGACTTGGAGGAGGGGGCAGATTGTAATATATCCAAATTTGTTGACAATACAAAAATGGGTGGGAGGGCATGTTGTGATGAGGACATAAGGAATGTGCAAGGGGATATAGATAGGTTGAGTGAGTGGGCAAAAGCTTGGCAGATGGAGTTTAATGTAGGAAAGTGCAAGGTTATGCACTTTGCTAGGAAGAATCAAAAGGCAGACAATTATTTAAATGGAGAGAGACTCCAATAAAATGCAGCACAGAGGGATCTGGGTGTTTTTGTGTTTCATGCACAAGAAGTTAGCATGCAGGTGCGGCAATAATTAAGAAGGCAAGTGGAATTTTGGCCTTTATTTCTAGTGGGTTGGAGTTTAAAAATAGGTAAGTCTTATTACAACTGTACAGGGTGTTGGTGAGGTCACACCTGGAGTACTGTGTACAGTTTTGGTCCCGTATTTAAGAAAGGATATACTAGCATTGGAGGCTATTCAAAACAGATTCACTTGGCTGATTCCTGGAATGAAGGGATTGACTTATCAAGAACTGCTAAACAGGTTAGGCCTTTATTCATTAGAGTTTAGAAGAATGAGGGTGATCTTATTGAAACGAACAAGAATCTGAGGGAGCTTGGCAGGATAGATGTTGAGAAGATGTTTCCAGTAGTGGGGGAATCTCGAAATTGGGGACATAGTTCCAGAATAAGGGGTTACTCATTTAAAACTGAGATGCGAAGGAATTTCTTCTCTCAGAGGGTAGTGAATGTCTGGAATTCTCTACCCCAGAGAGTTGTGGAGTCTAGAACACTGCTAGTATTAAAGAGGAGGTGGTTAGATTTTTGAAATATTGAGGAATTGAGGGCAATGAGGAGCTGGCATAAAGAGGAGTTGAGGTCTGGGGCAGATCAGCCATGATCTTATTGAATGGTGGGGCAGGCTTGAGGTGCCGAATGGCCTACCCCTGCTCCTATTTCTTACGTTCTTATTTTCTTATCACCTTTCTTGACCAGCATGTTCACAGTCCAATTGGGAAGGAGGCATTGCTGGATCTAGTGCTGGGGAATGAGGTGGGCCAAGTCAACCAAGTGTCCGTGGGGCAACACTTGGATAAGTGTTATCATCTTATCACTAGGATTAGATTAGTAACAGAGAAGAGCAAGGAACAATCTAATGTAGAAATTCTAAATTGGAAGAGGGCTAAGTTCAATGGAGTGAGATGGGATCTAGCCAAGGCAAAATGAAACGCAGTTCCGAAGAAGGGTCGATGACCCGAAACGTTAACTCTGCTTCTCTTTCCACAGATGCTGCCAGACCTGCTGAGTGATTCCAGCATTTCTTGTTTTTGTTTGTGGTTGAAAATGAAACCAAAGTTTGACAGGAAAAAACTGTAATGGAACAATGGGTGATCTTTAAGGAGGAGATGTTTCAGGTACAGACTAGGGACATTTCAACGAGGGAAAAGCGGGGGAACAAAAGCCAGGGCTCCTTGGATGATGAAACAAAAAATGGTATATGATGCATGTCAGGTGAACTCTTCAAACAAGTACCAAGCCAAATACAATAAGGTGAGAGGGGAGGTGAAGAGGAAAATAAAGCTGGCAAAGAGAGAACATGAGATTAGAATGGCAGTCAACATAAAAGGGAACCCAAAAATCTTCTACTGGCATGTCAAAAGTAAGTGGGTAGTAAGAGTTGGGGTGGGGCCTATTAAGGGCAAAGAGGGTGACATCTGAGTAGACATGCAGAGCAAGGCTAGAATACTTATTGAGTACGTTGATTTGGTGTTTACTAAGCAAGAGGATATTGACAAAATATCGGTAGTATCAGAAATGGTAGAGGTCCAGGAATAGGTGAAAATTGATCAGGATGTACTGGAAAGGCTGGCTATGCTTAAGAGTGGATAAGTCGCAAGGTCTGGATGGCTTGCATCTCAGGCTGCTAAAGGAATTGGGAGTGAAGATAGCTGAAGGGCTTGTCATAATCGTCCAATCTTGCCTAGATACATGGGAGGTGCCAGAGGATTGGAGAGTGGCAAAAGTGACACCTTTATTCAAGAAAGGATGTAAGGACGGTCCTAGCAACCACAGGCCAGTCAGATTAACATCTGTAGTGCATAGGATTTTGGATACAATTATCAACAGGCACTTGGAGAGGTTTGAGTTAATTAAGGAGAGCCGGAACAGATTTGTAAAAGGCAGATTGTGTTTGACTAATCTAACTGAGTTTGTTGATGAAGTAACAGAGAAGATTGATGAAGGGAATGCAGTGGGGGATGTCTGTGAATTTTTGGACTGCGTTTGACAAAGTGCCACATAAAAGGCTGGTTAACAAAATTGAGGGTCATGGAATAGGAGGGTCAGTGTCAGCTTGGATAAAAGAATTGAATTCAGGACAGAAATCAACGATTTGTAGTTGCAACATCAGGCAATCCAAGTGTAGTGCTCTCGTGACTGAAGTAAGATTTAGCTGAGTTTTGTTAAAGATTTTAGACTGCATGCTATTGAAAAACAATGGATTCTTCTTTATTCTTTTTAATTTCACTTTCCAGCCCCTCTGTGGGTGCGTATGTATATGGATAATAGCCTAAGGTGAACAAAATGCACAATGCAATTTTCAAAACACTACATCCCTCCCCTTCTTAGTAAATGAAAGACATAATGGGCTGGAATTTGTGCTGGAGCTGGGGCTCCCATTGCTGGGCTGAAAAGGCAGGGGGATCCCCGCTGCTACCTTTTATCCCCCCATGGAGGTATCCTACAGTCTTTTTGTGTCAATGTTTTAGGAGGTGGGATCCCCGTCCCTATAAAGATTGTAGAGGGATGGGAATCCCGCCTCCAAGAGCTGCTGGCCAATCACAGGGCCGACAGCTCAGCAGTATGAGCAGCGCCACTGGGAGAGGTGCCCACTGCCGGTACTGCAGAGGCCTTGGACCCAGGCCCAGCGCTGGAACCCTGGAGAAGGGGTAGGTGTGACGGGGTCTCCGGTGCCAGTCTGGAAGGCCCGTGCAAGGGGGCTGGTGGGTGGTCGTTCAGTCCAGGGGGAGGATTTCCCAGACAGTAAAGGTGTTCCCGGTGAGGGTCCTCTGTGGGCCACAAATTGCCCATGGAGGGATCCACCCCCCACAAGCCTGCAGGGAGGGCGCCTCATTTTACAAGGCGTCCTACCCCACAGCAGAGGCCCCCCCCCCCCCCCACTGCTAGTAAGATCCCAGCGGTGGTGTGAAGAGGCCCTTAATGGGCCACTTTAAGGGCCTCAACTTTCCTCTGGGAGGGAAGGCTGTCGTCAGCCTATTCCACCCCGGGAAGATCGCTGGGTGACGGAGAGGTGATGGGCCCTCTGTCACCTGTCGCGATTCTCTGTGCCCCCTGCCTCCAATCCTGCCTCTAGGTGGGGGGAGGGCCCTGCAAAATCCAGGCTAACATGGTTTGATTCCAAAAATGTAAACTTGAACATAAATAGTTCAGTCATAACATAGTCACTTAAGTATGGTGACAGTTTTCTCTCACCAATAGAATATTATGACATCAGGTGTAATCGCATTTGACTCATGTTTTTCATTTGAGATGTCTATGTCGGAATCGGATTTAATGCTTATGAGTAATGCTTTCAGTGCTTTGAAGAATGATATGTTTCGTGTGATGATTTGTGAACCGCGCTTAGCAGTGATCATTGATCCTTTTGTGTTGGTCACAACAAATGTTTCGATGTCACAAAGGGTTGGTTGTTTTCCAACATGACCATCACGTTTCACAAGTACTTTTATCTCCTGGCTTTAGCAGCATAGTTCTAAATTTCATGTTTCGCTCTGCATTTACCTTCATTCGATCCTTCCGTTCTCAATCGCATTCATGTACATGTTGATCATTAGCTCCACAGGGTAGCTGAGGAAGACTTGTGCATGTATAATATGCAAGAATGAACGTAGCTGAAGGTTTTCCAGTAATCGAGTGAGGAGTCACTCTGTAATTACGAATGCATTACTGTTGAATGGAGGGGTCCATTGTCCTTTTTACTGTTTTGAGGGATTCCAAACAAGGCAAAGAGCTGGTCAAGATTTGGGATGACTGATTTTGTTGAAGTTGATGTAACTAATTCCACAATTGGGAATGTACGGTAGTCATCAATGACAACAAACAGGTGTTCACCTGTGGGCAAATCTGTGAAGTCAACGCTAACTTCAATCCATGGTCCTTGAGGTAGTTCGGACATCTTGAGAGGATCATGAAGATTTGACATTGTGGTTTCTTGACGTGGTAAACCTGATTAATTGTGTCCTCTACCATGTGGTCAGTTCCTGGGAACTATACCTAAGGAGTTGTTTGGGTTTGACTATTCCCTGGTGTCCTTCATATACTATATCAACAACACAATATGAGATCAGATGTGATTGTAACAGTGAGCTCATTTCGAACATTGTGAAGTCCTTGTAGTGTCTGAGCAAATTTTGTTTGTAGATACTCTCTTGATCACGTCTTTCCAGTTTCATGATTGCATAGCCTTCTTGCATATTTGAATAGCCTCATCTTTTTTTGTTGCTGCTTTGATGTCAGCTAGTTTTAGTGACTTTGGCACCGCATTTATGCTTGTGTAGTTAAGATCTTGTTCAGCAACAATTTCCTCATGACTAGGAAGACCAACTGTCAGCAATGGATGTCATGAAAGGTAGTCTGCTGGATTAAGCTTGCCTGGCTGATACTCAACATGGAACTCGTACTCTTGTCGTTTGAATATCCAACGATCTATTCCAATGAGTGGTTTGCTTTGCAGATTGTTGAACAAGGTCACTAGTGGTTTATGATCAGTTATTACTTTAAACTGCCTTCCATACAAATAGAAATGAAAGTGTAAGAAACCCCATATGATTAAGAGTGCTTCTCTTTCTGTTTGTGAATAACTTTGCTCTACAGGCGTTAACTATCTGCTTGCCGTCACAATGATTTATTGGTTACCTGTCTTGTCTTTCTGTACGAGAACTGCACCTAAGCCAACCAGGCTTGCATCCACGATTAGCTGGGTAGTTTTCTCAGGGTTGAAATAGGTGTCATGCAGGCCCCCACCCGCCAAGAATGAGGCACACATTATTTCGCCACATGAACATTAAAAATTAAATTGTTGCTGGGAAGAAAGGAGGGCCGATCACAAGGAATTGCCAGGCCCCTCACTGGAAACTAGCAGACAGTGTTGGAACAAAGGAACCAGTCCCTGCTTTCCCAATGCACAGAAGACATGGTCAGACCAGTTTAGTCACATGACTAACTGGCCGTTGGAGCTTTTTCGAATTTGAACTTCCCACAGAGTTTTAAAACTGAGAAAGCTCTTTGCTCCTGCACTGAGAACATCTCTTTCCTGTCTGCTCCCATCTCTTTCTCATGGAACTGAAGACCTATTGAAGACACATGAGCCCCAAGAGAAAGAAGTCTCCTACAGTGAACAAGGTTTAAGAGGAATACTGGGTCCCAACGAAAAGCAAGACTACCTACAAAAGGACTACAGTGAGATCGAAACACTTCTGATATCACCTCAAACCTCTCCACTTAATTTTTTCTTCTCTTTTCTGTCTCTATTTGCATGTGCGTATTGCGTATGCATGCTAGCGTGGGGTGCGGCGTGGATCCGTAGGTGTTAACCGAATTAGAGTTTAAGTTTAAATTTTAATAAATTTCACTTTTCTTCTTTAAAACTAAGACGGCCTATTTGTGCTAATTTCTTTGCCTTATAATTGGAAAGTAGTGAACAAGGATTCACCAAGGGGGAGTTCAAAACACAGTGTGGTTAAAAATTAAATCCTGTTACAATAAAACCAAGTTAAGGCTGAAAGAGACCCCTAGACACCTTTCTCACCTGGTTGTAACATAACTATCTGTGCAACTTGCTGAAAAACGTTGTTTAATCTGTTGTACCGCCTGTTTGTGGGATTTAGTCCATTCTACTTGGTGGTCGTTTTTGTCAGATTATGCAAGGGGGCAGATAGAGTAGTGAGGTCAGGAATGAAACTACTACAGTATGTGATGAGTTCAAGCAGACTCCGGACTTTCTGCACATTTATAGGTTCTGCAGCATTTGCAAAGGCTTTAACTTTCCGTGGATCTGGTAATACTCCTTCACTGCTGAACACATGACTGAAGTATTCAATTCTGCTTTCAGTAAACAAGCATTGTCATTGTTCAAGGTGAGGTTACATTTCTGAGACATTGTAGGCATGCATGTAGGCATGTCTCAAGTTCACTTTCACTGCAACTGTAGATGCCATCACTGATGTTCAGCGTGCCTTCAAATCCTTGCAGTGCAGATTGAATCAAGTGCTGAAATACCACAGTACTGAGTTGACTCCAAAGTTGAGCATCTTGTATCAAAAAAATCCAATGTGAGTGGAGAATACAGTAAGATAGCTCAATTGTTCTGCCAGCTAGATTTGTTGGTAGCCTGCATTCAGGTCAAGTTTAGTGAAATGTTTAGCTCCATTCACTTTCTCTATGATATCATCAATTGCCAGTGTCAAATGTTTTTCTTGTTGTATGGCTCAGTTTGGTGATTGCATATTGTTACGACCAGGTGAGAAGGGGTCTCGGGGGTTCCCTCTCAGCCTTTGCCTGGATTAACTGTTACAGGGTTTAATTTGAAAACACTGTTTTTAGCTCCCCCTCAGTGAATCCTTGTTCACTGCTCCAATTGTAAGACAAGGAAATCAAACAGATTTCCTTAGATTTGAACAAGAAAGGTGGAAGTTTATTAACCTTAAACTCTAATCCAGTTAACAACTATGAATATGCAACGCGACCACGCGAGCATGCATACACGATAAACACACACGCAGATAGAGACAGAAGAAGTAGAAGGAATAAAGGGGAGAAGTTTGAGGCAATATCTGGTAGTTACAGTCCATATCTGGTAGTTACAGTCCTTTAAGTTCAATGTGGAGTCTTTGGTTGCCGGTAAGTCTTGCAATTCGTTGGGGCCCCGTTCACGTTTCAACTTGTTCTGATGTAGCAGTCTTTTCTCGCTTGAGGTTTACATGTCTTCCGTGGGTTCGGTAGCTTGGAGAAAGTGAGAGAGAGAGAGAAACAGGCTTCCTTGTTCCAGCCTCAGTTGCACAATGCCTCTGTACCTTTCTCTGTGGCACAATTCAAAAAAACCTGGACCAGCCAGTTAGTCATGTGACCAGCTGGTTTAACCAGTCCTGGCACTGTGGATTATATCATCTAAGTAGAGCCTGGAATGCGCTTCCTTGCATCATCAATGTCTGGTGATCAAAATCCATTTGGGTTAATTGGAGCAGGGAATAGTCCTTTGTTTCCACAAGCAACATCTCTTTGTATGCAAATGTCCTTCCAGCCCCGTGTCTGGTGATCTTCAAACAAGTCATTTCTTCACTCCAGAAACAGATTAAAATCAATGTTCATATGACAAAATTAATATGCCTTATTCTTGGCAGGTCAGGGTCTGCATGACAATATCAATGCAGATTCTAATCCGGTTCTTGGTCTTGGGTTTCTTGATAACTTCCATGGTTGAGTTCCAAGGGGGAGGCTCATCCCCAACATTTTCAATAATGTCAAGGTCAAGTAGGCGTTGAAGTTCCTTTTCTGGCTGTTTCCTGACATGAAATGGTATTTGTCGCCATTGATGTGTGACTGGGGGCACAATTTTTTGTTTTTATTCATTCATGGGATGTGGGTATCGCTGGCTAGGCCAGCATTTATTGCCCTTCCCTAATTGCCCTTGAGAAGGTGGTGGTGGGCTGCCTTCTTAAACTGCTGCAGTCCATGTAGGGACACCCACAGTGCTCTTAGGAAGGGAGTTCCAGGATTTTGACCCAGTGACAGTGAAGCAATGGCGATATAGTTCCAAGTCAGGATGGTGTGTGACTTGGAGGAGAACTTGCAGGTGGTGGTATTCCCATGCATTTGCTGCCCTTGTCCTTCTAGTTGGTAGAGGTCATAGGTTTGGAAGGTGCTGCCTAAGGAGACTTGGTGCATTGCTGCAGTGCATCTTGTAGATGGCACACACTGCTGCCACTGTGCATTGGTGGTGGAGGGAGTGAATGTTTTTGTGGTTGGGGTGCTAATCAAGTGGGCTGCTTTGTCCTGGATGGTATGGAGCTTCTTGAGTGTTGTTGAAGCTGCACCTATCCAGGCATGTGGAGAGTATTTCATCACACTCCTGACTTGTGCCTTGTAGATGGTGAATAGGCTTTGGGTAGTCAGGAGATGAGTTACTCGCTGCAGGATTCCTAGCCTCTGACCTGCTCTTGTAGCCATGGTATTTATATGGATACTCCAGTTCAGTTTCTGGTCAATGGTAGCCCCTAGGTTGTTGGTAGTGGGTGATTCAGCGATGGTAATGCCATTGAATGTCAAGGGGAGATGGTTAGATATTCTCTCGTTGGAAATGGTCATTGCTTGCCACTTGTGTGGCACGAATGCTACTTGCCACTTCTCAGCTCAAACCTGGATATTGTCCAGGTCTTGCTGCGTTTCTACACAGGCTGCGTCAGCAGCTGAGGAGTCGGGAATGGTGCTGAACATTGTGCAATCATCAGCGAACATCCCCACTTCTGACCTTATGATTAAAGGAAGGTCATTGATGAAGCAGCTGAAGATGGTTGGGCCTAGGACACTACCCTAAGGAACTCCTGCAGTGATATCCTGGAGCTCAGATGATTGGCCTCCAACAACCACAACCATCTTCCTTTGCGCTAGGTATGACTCCAACCAGCGGAGAGTTTTCCCCTGATTCCCATTGACCTCAGTTTTGCTAGGGCTCCTTGATGCCATACTCGGTCAAATGCTGCCTTGATGTCAAGGGCAGTCACTCTCACCTCACCTCTTGAGTTCAGCTCTTTTGTCCATGTTTGAACCAAAGCTGTAATGAAGTCTGGAGCTGAGTGGCCCTGGCGGAACCCAAACTGAGTGTCACTGAGCAGGTTATTGCTAAGCAAATGCCACCTGATAGCACTGTCGATGACGCATTCCATCACTTTACTAATAATTGAGAGTAGACTGATGGGGAAGTAATTGGCCGGGTTGGACTTGTCCTGCTTTTTGTGGACAGGACATACCTAGGCAATTTTCCACATTGCAGGGTAGATGCCAGTGTTGTAGCTGTACTGGAACAGCTTGGCTAGGGGCACAGCAAGTTCTTGAGCACAGGTCTTCAGTACTATTACCGGAATATTGTCAGGGCCCATAGCCTTTGCAGTATCCAGTGCCTTCAGTCGTTTCTTGATATCACATGGAATGAATCGAATTGGCTGAGGTCTGGCATCTGTGATGCTGGGGACTTCAGGAGGAGGCTGAGATGGATCATCAACTTGGCACTTCTGGCTGAAGATTGTTGCAAATGCTTCAGCTTTATCTTTTGTACTGATGTGCTGGGCTCCCCCATCATTGAGGATGGGGATATTTGTGGAGCCACCTCCTCCAATTAGTTGTTTAATTGTCCATCACCATTCACGGCTGGATGTGGCAGGACTGCAGAGCTTAGATCTGATCCGTTGGTTATGGGATCGGTTCGCTCTGTCTTTCGCATGCTGCTTACGCAGTTTGGCACACAAGTAGGCCTGTGTTGTAGCTTCATCAGGTTGACACTTCATTTTGACTGGTGCTGCTCCTGGCATGCCCTCCTGCACTCTTCATTGAACATTAGGATCTACATGCTGCTTGCATGTAACACCTTTCAGTTTTCTGATACCAGTGAAGCGATCAGCATACAGTTTGATGTTGTTGTTCGCATATGTGACTGCAATCATGTGCAGATGTGTTGCTTTGTGGAAACTGATAAATGTGTCATTCTCCAGATATGACATAGAATACAGCTTTTGCTGTAGTGTCTTTGAATGGCACAGGCGTTTCAAAAGTTCCAAGAATTTTCAACTGTTTGTCACTGTAAGAGAATGCAGAGAATGGGGCAGTCCTGAAGTTTGTTGAATGTTTTGTCTCCCATGACATTCACAGATGCTCCTACATCTATCAGAGCATCTACGGTTGAGCAGCCAATGATCACTGTCGCATGTGGCTGTTATGTCTGAGAGCTCAGAAGTATGTATAGGGTCAACATCCTCTATGTTGGCTACATTCTCTTGCCCTTTAGCTGTGGTATGCATATGTGGCACCTTTTTGTTGTTATCGGTCTTAGTAGTTGATTTTGCTGATGAGTGACAAACATTCGCAAAGTGATTCGGTTTTTCACAAACTTCACAAACCAGTAGCAGGTGTGGGTAAGCACTGCCACAGTGGAACCATTAATTGGAAAAGTCACAACTCAGTTTGTAAGACAGCTGTTGTTGCTTTGCAGTTGATTTCCTGGCACGTGAGCGATCAATAATGTTCACAGGAGTTGAAATTGGAGTCTGGTAGTTGTTGTTGGCAGCCTCAACTTTAGTAGCTCTGGACTCAGAACAATAGTGATTTTGCTAACTCCAGCAGCTCTGAGAGCTTTCTGTCTTTTTCAATTACTTTTTGATATAGTTGATTATAGAGAAACATTTAATTATTTGTTTTAGTTTAGTTTAGAGATACAGCACTGAAACAGGCCCTTCAGCCCACTGAGTCTGTGCCGACCATCAACCACCCATTTATACCAATCCTACACTAATCCCACATTCCTACCACATCCCCACCTGTCCCTACATTTCCCTTCCACCTACCTATACTAGTGGCAATTTATAATGGCCAATTTACCTACCAACCTGCAAGTCTTTTGGCTTGTGGGAGGAAACCGGAGAAAACCCACGCAGACACAGGGAGAACTTGCAAACTCCACACAGGCAGTACCCAGAATTGAACCCGGGTCGCTGGAGCTTGAGGCTGCAGTGCTAACCACTGCGCCACTGTGCCGCCCTATTTGTGTTTTGATTTCCCTTTCAACTTGTTCAACATGACCAAAGTCACATTTGGTTGATAGTTGACTCATTTGCGTGCAATATTGGTCAATTGTCTAGTTTGCTTCTTGCTTAGTGCATCGGCAGATAATAGTTTCATATATCGTATTTTTCTTGGGTGTAATGTAGGTTGTTAGCACATTTTTCTGCTGAGTCGGAGTCATTTTGCTCAGGTGTAAGTGTCTCAAAGATGTCTTCTAATTCTTCACCCCCATAGTTGAGAAGTAAGGCCTTTTTTCTTTAGTTATCTGTGATTGCAAAACCCGCCATTGCACCTGTGAACCATTGCAGCCACTTTTTCCAATGTGGGAATATAAATGATGACTCTGAATGTACATCAAAAGGTGTTAGTTTGGGCATAGACAATGCCATATTGATCGGCACCGTAGTGATAGTGTGTGATCAAGGATACAGGATCACATTCCTTTCGAAGGAAACTTCTCTGCAGCGATCTGAGATTCAAATTTTTTGATTGGATGGTTATTTTGGAGAGATCAGTGTGTGTGTGTGTATACACTGTACAAGCTTCCTGTGTGTGCCTAACAGTCTCCAACATAAAATGCTGTCTTAAGAAAGCAGACAAAAATTTTCCAAAGGTTTCATACTTGAAAGCAATGTTTCCTGTTTTTTTACCATCTGTTTTCTATTTACCTCGCCATCAGTGTGGTGCTCTCAGTACTGGAGGAAGATTTAGCCGAGTTTAGTAAAAGATATGAGACTGCATGCTGTTGAAAATAATGGATTCTCCTTTATTTAGTTTCACTTTCCAGCCTCTCTGCTGGTGTGTGTGTGTGTGTATAGGAGCCTCAAGTGTACAAAATGCACAATGCAATTTTCAAAACACTACACCAAGGTCAAGTTTAATGGGGGATAAGCACAGAGTAAAGCTCACTTTGCAGTATCTCAATATTATATCTATGCCAAACTCAGAAGAACACCAGTGCGCTGAATTTTACGCCGCCCCAGTGGGTCGGATGGTGGCGTCGGGGCGTCGTAAATTGAGTGGGAGGCCTACCCTCCCTGCTTCCGCTTCCGCCTCCGGCCAAGTTTACGGCGTCAGGCACGGGGTGGGAAACGGCCCGCCCAAGGCCAATCAAGAAGGCCACTTAAGGGCACTCACCCGCTTCCACGGGTATTTTACCCATGGAAAGCGGCGTACTGGGGATGTGAAAGGCCGCCCAGCGATAGCTGCCAGCCTTTCCGCGCCCCGGGTGATTGCTGATTGACTGGCAGCTTACTGAGATGGGACCTCCTCACTCGAGCGGATGTAAGTCCCGCCGTGGGACAATTAAAGTCCGGGGACCTGTAAATTGCAGGACAGATCCCTGGGCTAGGCGGAAGCGAGTTCGCCACCGACTTTCATGTCGGTGGTGAATTCCCATCCGCCTAAGGTAAAATCCAGCCCAGTATGTCATTCCTATTGCTCACACAAGCTGGTGTTGTAGCCTATAACAGCTCGACAATGATTTGGCACTGAGTTATCAAAAGTACTACATTGTGAATTCATGCCTACTAGGACAAGAATTCATTTTGTCAAACTTCATATCCGATTAGATTCTTATAGCCATGAGACAAAGCATTCTTTCCGCCTATCAGTGTAAAAATAGACTGAATCTAGAAATCATTTATTCCATCATTTTGAGACCAGGGCTTGTTTTGAACCCATGTCTCAAAGGTGAAAAGACAATGCTTTAACCCACCTTGCCACCAAACCCCTGGCTTCATCATTTAAATATTTGTTACTACCCAGACAGTCTTGCATGTTTGTAATATTTCCAACTTAAGGGAGTTCTCTGTATTATTTCACCATTCTTATGGATACAAGTATCAGTATTATAATTTGACCGTCAGCAATTTGTGCATTCAAAATAATAAATGATTTCAAAGATTTCTTAAATTCGTAATTACGCCTGAAGAGTTTCCAATTTTCTCTTGGCATACTATAATAAGGTTCAAGATGTGATGATTAAGGCCAAATTCAATTTATAGTTTAAATTATTTCCAGAATGAATCAATATAACTTGAGGAAAAACAATGGGACTGATTCTCGCTGCTGTTGTTTGGTGTTAATGGGGCAGTAACAGCCTCAAAATGGGGCGATAACCTTCCCATCTCGTTAATACTGATGCGACCTGCTCCATTTTGAAAGGGGTATCAACAGGTATCCGAAGCAACCACCTGTTTCAAGTGATAGGCCACTTTTAATATGGAAAACTGAAGTTTGAGGATGTAAATAGGACCCTGATTGCAGTTTTAGTTCAGCATTAATGCATACGCCAACCAGTTGCATGGTCTGGGCCGCTATTACCATGAGACCTCCACTTTTCACGATCGTAAAGTCACTCTGCCCTGTTATTAATTCACTGGAAGATTTGCAGAAGGACCACAACTTGCATTTATAAAGTGCCTTTAACATAGAAAAATGTCCCAGGGCACCATGAAGGTGCAAGCAGAAAAAAAAAGATGCTCAGCCACAGAAGGAGATATCAGGAGGAGTGATCTAAAGCTTTGTCAAAGAAGTGAGTTTTAAGGTGGTTATTAAATGAGAAAAGGGAGGCGGAGTAAGGTTTATGGAGGGGATTTCAGAGCATGGGGCCCAGGTGACTGAAAATACAGCCACCAATGATGGAACGACGTGGGGTGATATATGAGAGGCCAGAGCTGGAGGAATGAAAAGTCTGGAGAGAGGGTTATAAACTAGAAGAGGTTATGGAAATAGTGTTATGACTGAGGCAGGAGGAGTGCACTGTTTGTTCTAGTCCCACTTCTCCACAGGTCACAACTTATTTTTAAATTTTCTCACTTACCGATACAGTCAATCAGATACTTTATTTTTCCCAGAATAAAACACACAAACCAGGTTGCTTTAATAAACAACAAAATTATCAGTTTATTATAAACCAAGTCTTAACCAATAATGAAGTAAAACATACACACCAGTTGAAATATTAGAGCCCCTTATTTATCCTAGCCCTCACGCACACATACATACACATCGGCTAACCGGGAAAAACAAAAGGGATTTTTGTTAACAGCTGTTCCAATGAAATAGAAGGAATTTTAAAAAACCACTTTGGCTGAAAAGAAGGTATGGAAAGATGTCCTTTGTTTTGGTTAGGTTTCCCAAATGTATGGACGGTTGTCAATGGGATCTTCATAGAACAGTTCTTTCCAGGTGATGATGTTGGTCAGTTTGGGTAGGCTTTCCAAGAGATGCAGCTACATAGACTCCAAATAGGTCTTACAGCAGGACTGCAGCAACAATAGTTTCAGTTCCCATTCATTTGATGCAAAGGTTCCTGCAAACATGCAGGATTTCTTCAAATACAGGAAGAAATAGGAAACTTGCCACATTGGGAATACAGGTTTTCTTTCAAGAGAGAGAGAACTCAGCTGTTCTTTCTTCTGGAAAGCAAGAAGCAACTTATTATTCTAACAGTTCAAAATGAAACTAAAAACAGTTCAGAAGTCAAGTCTCCTGACCTCTATAAATCTTGGCATGTCAATTCTTTGCAAACATCTCTTCAAGTCAAAAACAACCCCTTCTGGGATTCTATTTGAAAATAGGTGCCCTCCAGTAATTATTTACAGTTTAAACTTGGTCCAAACCTTCAGGTGACCTTTTTTTAAAAAAAAAATCCAAAGTTCCAGCATCTATGGAATCCTTTTTCAGTTTTAAAACACAAATTTTCAAAATTTAACAAAAAATGGAAACAATCAGAACAATAGGAAAGGCTAGCCTTGAAGAGGCATAAATGTGAAGGTCAGAATTTTACATTTGAGATGTTGGGGAAGCAGCAGCCAATGTAGATCAGCAAGGAAAGGGGTGGTGGGAGCAGAACTTAGTACAAGTTAGAGTCTGAACAGGAGAGTTTTGGACAAGTTGAAGTTCATCCAACTGAGGGATTGCAAACCAGCCAGGAGTACATTGGTGTAGTCACATCTGGAGGTGATAACGGCATGGATGAATGTTTCAGCAGTATTTTGGTTGAGGTAGGGGCAGAAGTGGGCATTGTTACAAAAGTGGAAGTAGTGGGGTCTTTGTGATGGAGGAAAAATGGGATTGTGAGCTCAGCTTAGAGTCAAATAGGACACTGAGGTTGTGAACAGTATGATTCAGCCGGAGACGATGGCTGGGGAGGGAACAGAATTTATCACAAAAGCACAGAATTTGTGGCAGGGCACGAAGATAATGGCTTTGATCTTTTCAATGTTGAACTGGAGGAAAGTCTAGCTAATCCAAGAATGAATGATAGATAAGCAGTCTGATAACACAGAGGCAGTGGTGAGATGGTAGTTTGGTTCTGAATGTCATCAGCATATATGTGTAAGCTGATGCCATGCCTACAGATGTTTCCAAGGGGCAACATTTTGATGATGATGAAGAGAAAGCTAAGGATGGATCTTTGGGAGATTCTGGATGTAATGGTGCAAGAATGGGAAGCGAAGCTGTTACTGAAGTTGCTTGGGATAGAAACAGGCCATTCAGCCCAAATGGTCTATGCTACTGCTTATAGTTTACACAAACCTCTTCCCACTCTACAAATATATAAAAAGCAAGAGAGTAGCTAAAGTAAGTGTTGTCCCATCAAGGATGAAGCTGGGAATTAATAATGGGAAACTAGGAAATGGCAGAGATTTTGAACAAGTATTTTGTTTCTGTCTTCATGGTAGAATAGCACAAAAATCATCCCAAGAACAGCAGTAAATCAAGAGGCAAAAGGGAGGGAGGAACTTAAAACAATCCATATCGCTGGAGAAAATACTAGGAAAACTAATGGGCCTAAAGGCTGACAAGTTCCCTACACCTGATGGCCTGCATCCTAGGGCCTTAAAGGAAGTGGCTGCAGAGATAGTGGATGTATTGGTTGTAAACTTCCAAAATTCTCTAGATTCTCTGAAGGTCCTAGTGGATTTGAAAACCGCAAATGTAACACCTCTGCCTAACATCTATCATTGAGAAAATGCTAGGAACCATTATTAAGGAAGTAGTAGCAGGACATTTAAAAAATCATAATGCAATCAGGCAGAGTCAACATTGGTTTTATAAAAGGAAAATAGTGTTTTACAATTTATTTGAGTTCTTTAAGGATGTAACAAGCAGGGTGGATGAAGGGGAACCAGTAGATGTAGTGTATTTGGATTTCCAAATGGTATTCAATAAGGTGCCATTTAAAAGGTCACTGCACAAAATAAGAGCTGATGGTGTTGGGAGTAATATATTAGCATGGATAGAGGATTAGCTAACTAACAGGAAACAGAGTCAGGATAAATGGATCATTTTCAGGTTGGCAAACTGTAACTAGTGGAGTGCCACAGGGATCCGTGCTGGGGCCTCAACTACTTACGATCTATACTAATGACTTGGATGAAGGGACTGAGAGTATTGCAGCCAAATTAGTGAATGATACAAAGATAGGTAGGAAAGCAAGTTGTGAGGAGGACACAAAGGGCTGGATTTTGTGTAGGAGGCGGAGCTCCTGGCGCCTGGCTGAAAAGGCAGGGGGAGATGACCCTGCCTCGGCCTTTACCTACTCCCCATCCCGGAGCGATCCTCCGATTTTTTTTTTTTAGTCTGTGTCCCATGCCAGGATCCCTGTTCCTTTAAGGATAGGGAACCCAGTTCCATGAGCTGCTGGCCAATCAGAGGGCTGGCAGCTCAGCAGTATCGGCAGCACCACCGGGAGCAGTGGCCACCCGGTACTGTAGAGGCCTTGGACCTAGGCCCAGCGATAGAACCCCAGACCAAATGTAGGTGAAGTGGGGTTGCTGGGGCTGGTCCGGAAGGCCCCAGTGAGGGGAGATGAGGAGGTGATCGTACAGTTCAGGGGGAGTGGTGGGGTGGTGGGTGGGGTCCCGGGGGTGAAGTCGTTCCCGGCCGGGGTCATCCATGGGCCACAGATTGCCCATGAAGGAGGAACCCAACTGCCCCGCCTCATGGCAGAGCCATCCTCCCACAGCTGGTATGATCCCAGTGGCAGCAGGAAGAGGCCCTTAATTGGCCTTTAATAGACCACTTAAGGGGCTCAATTGGCCTCTGGGCAGGAAGGCCATCATTGGTCTATCCTGCCCCCATTAAGATCGCTTGCCAATAAGGAGGCGACAGGCTCTCTGCACCCCCCCACCCCGCCAGCCGCCGTGATTCAGCATGCCCTCCCCCGCCCCCCCCACCTCCCCGCCCCACTCCGGCTTCATGGGGACACATAAAGTCCTGCCCAAAGTGTCTGCCAAGGGATATAGATAAGTTAAGTGAGTGGGCAAAAATTTGGCAGATGGAGTATAATGTGGAAAAATGTAAGGTTATCCACTTTGGCAGGAAGAATAGAAAAGCAGAACATTATTTACATGGAGAGAGACTGCACAATGCTGCAGTACAGAGGGATCTGAGTGTCCTTGTACGTGAATCACAAAAAGTTAGCATGCAGGCACAGAAAGTAATTAGGAAGGCAAATGGAATTTATTGGCATTTATTGCAAGGGGGATGGAGCATAAAAGTAGGCAAGTCTTGCTACAACTGTACAGGGCATTGGTGAGGCTGCATCTAAAGTGCTGCGTACAATTTTGGTATCCTTACTTAAGGAGGGATACACTTGCATTGGAAGCAGTTCAGAGAAGATTCACTAGGCTGCTTTCTAGAATGAAGGGATTATCTTATGAGGAAAAGTTGAACAGGTTAGGCCTATACTTTTTGGAGTTTTGAAGAATGAGTGGTGATCTTATTGAACCATATAACATTCAGAGGGGGCTTGGCAGAGTAGATGCTGAGACGATGTTCCCCTCATGGGGTAATCTAGAACTAGGGGGAACAGTTTCAAAATAAGCAGTCTCCCATTTAAGATGGAGATGAGGAGGAACTTCTCTTAGAGGGTTGTTAGTCTTTGGAATTTTGTTCCTCAGAGAGCAGTAGAGGCTGGGTCATTGAATATATTCAAGGCTGAGTTAGACAGATTTTTGATCTACAAGGGACTCGAGGCTTATGAGAGGCAGGCAGAAAAGTGGAGTTGAGGCCACAATCAGATACGCCATGATCTTATTAAATGGCGGAGTTGGCTTGAGGGGCCAAATGGCCTACCCCTGCTCCTATTTCTTATGATCTTATGTTCTTATAATTACCTCTTTCCACCCTACCCCCATATACCTCTATTCCCTTCTCCCTCACATATGCATCAATCCTCCATTTAAATGCATCACTGCTATCTGCTTCAGCTACACCATGTGACAGAGAATTCCATTTTCATTATTTGATCTGTTAGTGGCTAAGTTATATTTATGTCCCCATGTTCTGGACTTACTCACAAGTGGGAACAGTTTCTCCACATCCACACTGTTCATAATTTTAAAGACATGTCACCTGAGAAAAGAGCCCCAGACTTTCCTGATAGATGCATCCATTCAATTCTGGTAATGGTCTTAAATTTTTTCTGAATTGGGGAATTCAGAAGAAACATCTTTACCCAAAGAGTGATGAGAATGTGGAACTCGCTACCACAGGGAGTGGTTGAAGTGAATAATATAGACGCATTTAATGGGAGGCCAGACAAGCAAGTGAGGGAGAAGGAAATAGGGGATAGGTTGATAGATTTAAAAGAGGAAAGACAAGAGGAGGCTCAAGTGGAAAATAAACGCCAGCATGGAACGTTTGGGCCAAATGGTCTGATTCTGTTGTATATCCTATGTAATCCTATATGTAATACATAAATCTTCTCCAGTGCTTCAATGTTGAAATATGGAAACCAGAACCTCACACAGTACCCGAAGTGTGGTCCGCTCAAGGTTCTATTTATGTTTAGCATTACGTCCATGCTTTTGTATTCTATTGCTATAGAAATGAACCCAAGTTGTTCATTTGTTTGTTCATCTAACAATCCATCCATCCATTAATACAATTCACAGGACGGCACTGAGTACAAACTTCAAGACCTATCCAGAGACTGAAACCTTCCTTTAGGCTTCATGTACACTTCATTGTAATGTTCCACTGTGTCACTGGTAATCCTATGAAGAGGCATCATGAGCTAGGGAATACTGGGTATGCCTTCTTACCCAGCAGGTGGTGTTGAAGGTGCTGCCTTTTGGATGAGACTTAAAACTGACCCCCGTCTATCCTTTCAGGTGGATGTAAAACCTACCATAGCATCCTTCAACAAAAAGCAGAGGAGTTCTCCCAGTGTTCTGGCTAACATTTATGCCTCAACCAACACCCAAAAAAGATTATCTAGTCATTTATCTCATTGCAGGTAAATTGGTTGTGGCTTTTGCTACATTATAACAGTGACTACACTTCAAAAGTACTTCACTGGCTGTAAAGCGCTTTGGGATATCCTGAAGTTGTAAAAGTGCTATATAAATGCAAGTCTATCTTTCTCCCTTTTTTAAAAATTCTATGTATGTTGTACAATGATTTCTTTTTGATCTGACATAGCAGATGACTCTTCCATTTCAATTAATGTGAGTAGATCGCAGCAGTGAGACATGGTCATCAAACATATTTCCCCTGATGATATATCAGTGAACAATGACTTGGATCATTGTCCCTTTCTATGCTCTGACTGCTGTGTACTCACTCTGTCTTATTATGCCAGAGGTTATATTAGTTTGAATCTGATTGGTTGAAGAGATGCATAACCATCTGAATTGAATAAAGCTAGAATGTCTTAAGAATCAGTGCCGGCCTCTGTTATAGGCTGTGGGAGTCTCAGTTGTACTAATATTTGAACGCCGCCTCCACCACAGGAATGATAGAATTTTGCAGATAATCATCTTTCCAGATGTTGTTTAATAAAAAACATGTGTCCAGTTTGAAAATTGCAAAGAGCATTCAGTATTCAAAGAGTTAACTCAAGCAACATTATTTTTTTATAAAAATGAGTCATTCTAAAATCAAAAGTCACATTTTCTATCTAATGGCTACAATAGAAGTTGAATTCCATTACTAAATACATAAAGAAGTAGAATCATCTGCTGTAACATCCTAGGGCATTTTTAACATTAATCATGTTTCTATCCAGGATATCATCCATATGTAAAACAAATGTTAGAGCAGAGCATCATGCAGAGCTACTCGTATAGCTGTTGATGTTGGATCAAATATATGTGACATGAGAAATTGTTGCAGGGATACTTTCTCTATCAAATATTTATGGAAAATTATGAAATACAGATGTGCTTTTTGAAATAAATCAAGTGATTTATGTATTTTTTTCAACTCAGTTTATAATTCAGTGCTTGTGAGAATGTTAGTGTGTCAGCTTTCAATAGAATTAAAGTCAAGAGAGGCATAGGTCTTCCCAAATTTTTATGCACCCCATTTTTGCTTTTTTTTAGCGATAATCCAAACTTTCAAATAAAGTTGGAAGAAGAGTCAGTAGTTCAAGAAGATTTTGAATTGATTATAAGGGAAGTTGAGCTGTTAATTACCTTTCTACCTTATGTAAACAGAAACTCTGTTTAACGCATTGCTAGTTGTAATCTACACAATTCCAGGATTTTCCATTTTTTAAAAAGTAATTCTGCGGCGAGATGCTGGGTGTGTTGGCATCTTGGAAATAAAAATTTAACTTGGATGTTTAAGTTCTTTTAATTAGATGACATAGCCTTGATATTTTTAGCATGGTGGGACATTCCTTGCAATGTAGGTTCCCCCTACTAGTTGAACATGACCATCAGATCTATAGATTTCTCTGTGACCCCTCTCAAATTGGCAGTAACAATCTATGATCTGACAGCAGGAAGTGTGCTTCAGGCAGGGTGACCCGCATTACTTTGTTTTACTTCTATGTGGCACTTAGTCTAAAAACCCCAGTGGAGACCTGGCAGATCTCAGCCAGCTAAGTCAAATAAGTGGAACTCATTTTTGGGTTGTTTTTGCCCTTTAAAGGAAACATTGCAACATTGCCTTTTTAAAAAAATGCTCATTTCAAAACCTTTATTAACAAGCACTGTTCTCCTCCAGGCTTTCTGAACCATATTTTGCTATGTTGTGAAGGACTCAGTTTGTATCGTTTAACTTTTTCGATCAATGATCTGTAATTGTTTATTTCTTTCTGCAGCAAATTCTAGGTGCAATAACATCATTTGTGGCTGGCAGCCAGTTTGTGTTCTCTAGCTGTGCTTTATAAGGCTCTACTGAATTTTGGCTCATATATTAATAAAAAGTTCCATTTGACTTATCAGATCAAATCCTACGGAAAGTTATAGTAGGATTCATTAATTAGTAACATACCTTTCATAATGGGAGAATGTAAGCACACCTTAATCTTCCATCTTGGGTATATGATTTCATGTAGGACAAATTTTCATTGTTATTAAAGTAATTAAATCTAACTAGCTTCTGCTGAATTTCCTTTTTCAGTGTACATACATACATCTCCATATTTATCACCTCAAGAAGTAACTTATATCAAGATTTCAACACATTTGTGGCTGAATTTTCCAGTGTAGAGGGAATTTATTTTGGCAGCTGCAGTATTAAATAATTGAAATTAATTCCAGAAGTTATGCCTAAATTTGCAGCCACTAGGCTGAAAGATATTGCTACACAGGTAATCCTCACTATAATTTTCATAAATTCATTTGATTACTGTTGCAATAAGGGGCAGTTCTATAAATGAGGTATTAATGGACAACCCAAGCAGTTACATTTCCAACAAGCATCATTTGGAGCTAAACCCATAGCATGAAACTGATGGGCTGTGTAATATATTCTATTAATTATCTTAAGCAATGAGTCACAATCTAGTATTAGGAGTAGTATAATACAAATTATTCCAAACAGATTTCTGTTTACCTCCTTATCCTGGGATAAATCATTCAACTTTTAAATCCTTTGGGTCCAACATTCTGAGATTACTTTGAAGCAAAATTGGTGTAGTTCTATAGCAAGGGACTGGAATTTGAAACCTAAGTCAAATACAGTAGCGTAACACTTATTCTAAAATATATACTAAATGCTGGTAGAACTGACTACTGGTAAAAGATACCTCCACCCTCAAAGTGCTGCATTTTTGCAAATAAGAGGATAATGAGGGCAAAAAATGCTGTTCCAGAAATTGCAACATTTGCAACAGAATTACACCTGAGCTAAGTTAAACTTTTAAACATGATTTGTCAGACCAGAAAGGGCTGAGTTCACGCGTTTTAAATATTTGCAACCTTTCTCTGAAACATCAGAATTAGAATTAGAATTAGAATTAGAACATTACAGCGCAGTACAGGCCCTTCGGCCCTCGATGTTGCGCCGACCTGTGAAACCATCTGACCTACACTATTCCATTTTCATCCATGTGTCTATCCAATGTCCACTTAAATGCCCTTAAAGTTTGCGAATCTACCACTGCTGCAGGCAGGGCGTTCCACGCCCTTACTACTCTCTGAGTAAAGAAACTACCTCTCACATCTGTCCTATATCTATCACCCCTCAACTTAAAGCTATGTCCCCTCGTGTTTGCCATCACCATCCGAGGAAAAAGACGCTCACTATCCACCCTATCTAACCCTCTGATTATCTTATATGTCTCTATTAAGTCACCTCTCCTCCTCCTTCTCTCCAACGAAAACAACCTCAAGTCCCTCAGCCTTTCCTCGTAAGACCTTCCCTCCATACCAGGCAACATCCTAGTAAATCTCCTCTGCACCCTTTCCATAGCTTCCACATCCTTCCTATAATGCGGTGACCAGAACTGCACGCAATACTCCAGGTGCGGTCTCACCAGAGTTTTGTACAGCTGCAGCATGACCTCGTGGCTCCGAAACTCGACCCCCCCTACTAATAAAAGCTAACACACCATATGCCTTCTTAACAGCCCTATTAACCTGGTTAGCAACCTTCAGGGATTTATGCACCTGGACACCAAGATCTCTCTGTTCATCTACACTACCAAGAATCTTCCCATTAGCCCAGTACTCTGCATTCCTGTTACTCCTTCCAAAGTGAATCACCTCACACTTTTCCGCATTAAACTCCATTTGCCATCTCTCAGCCCAGCTCTGCAGCCTATCTATGTCTCTCTGTACCCTACAACATCCTTCGGCACTATCCACAACTCCACCGACCTTAGTGTCATCCGCAAATTTACTAACCCACCCTTCTACACCCTCTTCCAGGTCATTTATAAAAATGACAAACAGCAGTGGCCCCAAAACAGATCCTTGTGGTACACCACTAGTAACTAAACTCCAGGATGAACATTTGCCATCAACCACCACCCTCTGTCTTCTTTCAGCTAGCCAATTTCTGATCCAAAGCTCTAAATCACCTTCAACCCCATACTTCCGTATTTTCTGCAATAGCCTACCGTGGGGAACCTTATCAAACGCCTTACTGAAATCCATATACACCACATCCACTGCTTTACCCTCATCCACCTGTTTGGTCACCTTCTCGAAAAACTCAATAAGGTTTGTGAGGCACGACCTACCCGTCACAAAACCGTGCTGACTATCTCTAATGTACTTATTCTTTTCAAGATGATTATAAATCCTGTCTCTTATAACCTTTTCCAACATTTTACCCACAACCGAAGTAAGGCTCACAGGTCTATAATTACCAGGGCTGTCTCTACTCCCCTTCTTGAACAAGGGGACAACATTTGCAATCCTCCAGTCTTCTGGCAATATTCCTGTCGACAATGACGACATAAAGATCAAGGACAAAGGCTCTGCAATCTCCTCCCTAGCTTCCCAGAGAATCCTAGGATAAATCCCATCTGGCCCAGGGGACTTATCTATTTTCACACTTTCCAAAATTGCTAACACCTCCTCCTTGTGAACCTCAATCCCATCTCGCCTCGTAGCCTGAATCTCAGTATTCTCAACAACATTTTCTTTCTCTACTGTAAATACTGACGCAAAATATTCATTTAACACTTCCCCTATCTCCTCTGATTCCACACACAACTTCCCACTACTATCCTTGATTGGCCCTAATCTAACTCTAGTCATTCTTTTATTCCTGATATCCCTATAGAAAGCCTTAGGGTTTTCCCTGATCCGATCCACCAATGACTTCTCGTGTCCTCTCCTTGCTCTTCTTAGCTCTCCCTTTAGATCCTTCCTGGCTAGCTTGTAGTTCTCAAGCGCCCTAACTGAGCCTTCACGTCTCATCCTAACATAAGCCTTCCTCTTCCTCTTGACAAGCGCTTCAACTTCTTTAGTAAACCACGGCTCCCTCGCACGACAACTTCCTCCCTGCCTGACAGGTACATACTTATCAAGGACACGCAGTAGCTGCTCCTTGAATAAGCTCCACATTTCGATTGTTCCCATCCCCTGCAGTTTCCTTCCCCATCCTACGCATCCTAAATCTTGCCTAATCGCATCATAATTTCCTTTCCCCCAGTTATAATTCTTGCCCTGCGGTATATACCTGTCCCTGCCCATCGCTAAGGTAAACCTAACCGAAGTGTGATCACTATCACCAAAGTGCTCACCTACATCTAAATCTAACACCTGGCCGGGTTCATTACCCAGTACCAAATCCAATGTGGCATCGCCCCTGGTTGGCCTGTCTACATATTGTGTCAGAAAACCCTCCTGCACACACTGGACAAAAACTGACCCATCTAAAGTACTCGAACTATAGTATTTCCAGTCGATATTTGGAAAGTTAAAGTCCCCCATAACAACTACCCTGTTACTCTCACCCCTGTCGAGAATCATCTTCGCTATCCTTTCCTCTACATCTCTGGAACTATTCGGAGGTCTATAGAAAATTCCCAACAGGGTGACCTCTCCTCTCCTGTTTCTAACCTCAGCCCATACTACCTCAGTAGACGAGTCCTCAAACGTCCTTTCTGTCGCTGTAATACTCTCCTTGATTAACAATGCCACACCCCCCCCTCTTTTACCATCTTCTCTGTTCTTACTGAAACATCTAAATCCCGGAATCTGCAACATCCATTCCTGCCCCTGCTCTACCCATGTCTCCGAAATGGCCACAACATCGAGATCCCAGGTACCAACCCATGCTGCAAGCTCACCCACCTTATTCCGGATGCTCCTGGCGTTGAAATAGACACACTTTAAACCAGGTTCTTGCTTGCCAGTGCCCTCTTGCGTCCTTGTAACCATATCCCTGACCTCACTACTCTCAACATCCTGTACACTGGCACTACAATTTAGGTTCCCATTCCCCTGCTGAATTAGTTTAAACCCCCCCGAAGAGCACTAGCAAACCTCCCCCCCAGGATATTGGTACCCCTCTGGTTCAGGTGAAGACCATCCTGTTTGTAGAGGTCCCACCTACCCCAGAAAGAGCCCCAATTATCCAGGAAACCAAAACCCTCCCTCCTGCACCATCCCTGCAGCCACGTGTTCAACTCCTCTCTCTCCCTATTCCTCGCTTCGCTATCACGTGGCACGGGCATCAACCCAGAGATAACAACTCTGTTTGTTCTCGCTCTAAGCTTCCACCCTAGCTCCCTAAATTTCTGTCTTAAATCCCCATCTCTCTTCCTACCTATGTCGTTGGTGCCTATGTGGACCACGACTTGGGGCTGCTCCCCCTCCCCATTAAGGATCCCAAAAACACGATCCGAGACATCACGAACCCTGGCACCTGGGAGGCAACATACCAACCGTGAGTCTCTCTCGTTCCCACAGAACCTCCTATCTGTTCCCCTAACTATGGAGTCCCCAATGACTAATGTTCTGCTCCTCTTCCCCCTTCCCTTCTGAGCAACAGGGACAGACTCTGTGCCAGATATCCGTACCCCATTGCTTACCCCTGGTAAGTCGTCCCCCGCAACAGTATCCAAAACTGTATACCTGTTGTTGAGGGAAACGGCCACAGGGGATCCCTGCACTGCCTGCTGGTTCCCTCTCCTTCCCCTGACGGTAACCCATCTACCTACTTCTTTTACCTGAGGTGTGACTACCTCCCCATAACTCCTCTCAATAACCCCCTCCGCCTCCCGAATGATCCAAAGTTCATCCAGCTCCAGCTCCAGTTCCCTAACGCGGTTCTCGAGGAGCTGGAGTTGGGTGCACTTCCCGCAGATGCAGTCAGCAGGGACAGTCTTGGCGACCCTTACCTCCCACATTCTGCAGGAGGAACATACAACTGCCTTAACCTCCATTCCCACTATTCTAAATTCCCAACAAATCTACTGAAAAACCCTCAAAAAAAGTCAAAACTTGTTAGCTAAGCAATCCGACGGACAGAACTTTTTAAATAAAAAGCTTACCTTATCAACACACCAGACAAATATATACCTTTTCCCTTACCCAGCAGTCCCCTGGTCCTCCGAAAACAAAAGGGAATTCACTTTTAAACTTACGCTGAAATTGACTTCACAGCTGTAAGCCCGTTCACGCACCTCCGTTGCTATCCAAGCTGCAGTCACCGAAACTAACAGTTTTTAAGGGAAATCTTTTCTAGGCTGTACAACTAAAAAAGAAAAACACAAACTACCTTTCATCACTTTCACGCAGAGAAATCTTTTGCTTCTCTACCCTTCTGTAATGGAGCCCTTATCCTGGGGTTCACTATGGCCATTCCCATAGAGGCCCTTATAATGGACATAATTCAGGAGCAGGAAGAGAAGAAATTGAAAGAGGCCAGCAGGATAATGCTATTCAATAAAGAAGATGACCAACAAGAAACTCTTCCACCAGAGTTTATACACCACACCTCTCCCTCGATGGTGTCTCAGAAGAGGTGTAATTAAGGAGGCAAGAGTTCAGTAAGGAGACATAAAAGGAAATCAATCTGCCACTGTAAACTGACTTGCATAAATTGACCCAAATACAAAGGAAAGAGTTACCTCAGAACATTGAGCTTCATTCCAGAAAATGGATTTACTGTGTTCACATATACTTACAGCAAGTGCTTTCTTTTTCCTCTATGCCTACCCCAGCTGCCTCCCTGTGCGATTCTTAAATCTGTACTGATGTTACAGAAAGGTGATATCTGAGGGTCAATGTCTGCAGTGATACTGAGGTATCATGAACTTCTTGAGGTCAAATTGTTCCACATCTCGCTTAGAGCTTCTGAGTTCTAGGATTACTTTTCAGCAGGTTGCTTCAGCAATGCAGATGTGTGGGCAGCCTGGTTTTGTATCCTGACATATATAAAAGCAAGTATCTGAGGGGACTAATAAAAACAGAAAATGCTGGAAATACTCAGCTGGTCTGGTAGCATCTGTGGAGAGAGAAACAGTTAATGTTTCATGTCAATGATCTTTCTGATGCTGCCAGACCTACTAATTATTTCCAAAATTTTCTGTTTTTACTTCAGATTTCCAGCAGCTGGAGTATTTTGCTTTTACATCTGAGGAGGCTAGTTAGAAATCACGTATGAGCTGAACAAAGGAGAGAGTATGGATATGATCCTGTAACTTGACTAGTACTCCCAGGGCCCAGACTATTGCCCTGGAGACACGAGTTCAAATCCCATTACGGCAGCTGGTAGAATTTAAATTCAAATAATTAATAAATCTGGAATAGAAAGCAAGTCTCAGTAATAGTGACCATGAAACTACCAGATTGTCATAAAAACCCATTTGGTTCACTAATGCCCTTTCGGGAAGAAAAGCTGCCATCCTTAGCCAGTCTGGCCTACATATGACAGCAGACCCACAGCAATGTGCCCTCTGAAATGGCCCAGCAAGCCATTCAATTCTCTCAAACTGCAACAGGAAAATTGAATAAGAATAAAACTGGACCAACCATCCCGAATCAACCTAGGCATCAGAAATGACAAAGGCGCACCCTGCCCAGTTGACCTTGCAAAGTTCTCCTCACTAACATCTGGGGACTGCTGCCAAAATTGGCAGAGTTATCCCACAGACTGGTCAACAAATGGCCTGACATAGTCATACTCACAGAATCATACCTTAAAGCCAATGTCCCATACTCCTCCATCACCAGAAGTGGCAGTCAGTGATCTACAGTTGCAAGGAAGTGGCCCTGGGAGTCCTCATCAAGTCAAACACAGGCGAGGAAACCTCCTGCTGATTAACATCTACTGCCTTCCCTCAGCTGATGAATCAGTACCCCTCCATGTTGAACGCCACCTGGAAGAAGCACTGAGGGTAGCAAGAGCACAGAATGTACTCTCGGTAGGGGACTTAAATGTCCATCTCCAAGAGTGGCTCGGTAGCACCACTACTGACTGAGCTGGCCGAGTCCTGAAGGAGATATCTTCTCGAATGGGCCTGTGGCAGGTGGTGGGAGAACCAACAAGAGGGAAAAACATGCTTGACTTCACCTTCACCAATCTACCTGTTGCAGATGCATCTGTCTATGACAGTATTGGTACGAGTGACCACTGCACAGTCCTTGTGGAGGGGACGTCCCATCTTCACATTGAGGATACCCTCCATTGTGTTGTGTGGCACTACCACTGTGCTAAATGGGATAGATTCAGAACCGATTTAGCAGCTCAAAACTGGGCATCCATGAGGTGATGTGGGCTGTCAGCAGCAGCAGAATTGTATTCAACCACAATCTGTAACTTCATGGGTCAGCATATCCTTCACTCTACCATTACTATCAAGCGAGGGGATCAGCCCTGGCTCAATGAAGAGTGCAGGAGAGCATGCCAGGAGCACCACCAGGCATACCTAAAAATGAGGTGCTACAACACAGGACTACATGCATGCTAAATAGCAGAAGTAGCTTGCGATAGACAGAAGCAAAGAAATCCCATAACCAACAGATCAGATCAAAGCTCTGCAGTCCTGCACATCCATTCATGAATAGTGGTGGACAATTAAACAACTAACCAGAGAAGGAGGCTACACAAACATCCTCATCCTCAATGATGGCAGAGCCGAGCACATTAGTGCAAAAAACAAGGCTGAAGGATTTGGAACCACCTTCAGCCAAAAGTGCTGAGTAGATGATCCATCTTGACCGTCTCTTGAGGTCCCCACCATGGTAGATGCTTGTCTTTGGCCAATTCAGTTCACTCCACATGAGATCAAGAAACAGCTGAAGCCACTGGATACCGCAAAGGCTATGGGCCCTGACAACATCCCGCCTGTAGTACTGAAGATTAGTGCTCCAGAACTAGCCACATCCTAGCCCAAGTTGTTCCAGTACAGCTACAACACTGGCATGTGGAAAACTACCCAGCTATGTCCTGTCCACAAAAAAGCAGGACAATCCGATCGGGCCAATTACCATCCCATCAATCTATTCTCAAAAATTAAAAATGTGATGGAAGATGTTGTTGGCAGTGCTATCAAGCGGCATTTACTCAGCAATAACCTGCTCACCGATGCTCAGTTTGGGTTCCGTGAGGGCCACTCGACTCCAGACCTCATTACAGCCTTGACCCAAAATTGGACAGAAGAGCTGAACTCAAGAGTTGAGGTGGGAGTGACTGCCCTGGGCATCAAGGCAGCATTTGACCGACTGGAGCCCTAGCAAAACTGGAGTCAATGGGAATCACAGAGAAAACCCTCCACTGGTTGGAGTCATACCTAGCACAAAGGAAGATAGTTGTAACTGTTGGAGGCCAATCATCTCAGTCCCAGGATATCACTGCAGGAGTTCCTCAGGGTAGTGTCCTAGGCCCAAACATCTACAACTGCTTCATCAATGACTTTCATAAGGTCAAATGTGGGAATGTTTGCTGATGATTGCAGCATTCAGTACCTAGAAGAACAAGGGCAGTGTACACATGGGAACACCACCACTTGCAAATTCCCCTCCAAGCCACACACAATCCAGACTTGGAACTATATCACCATTCCTTCACTGTCTCTGGTGCAAAAATCTGGAACTGCCTTCCTAACAGCACTGCGGGTGTACCTACAACACATGGACTGCAGTAATTCATGAAGGTCTCCACCACCTTCTCAAGGGCAATTAGGGATGGGCAACAAATGCGGGCTTTGCCAGCGAGGCTCACATCCCAGGAATGAATTTTTAAAAAAAGAATGTGGATTCTAGCCACGCCTCTTGTGCTGCATCCTGATACGAGTACTCAATGATCAACGGAAGGGTGGACCTCATGGGATCAGTTTGACCTTGCAGACCCTGTAAGATGTCACCTCAAAATCTCAGAAACAACTTTCCATCATCCTCTAAATGGTCTTCAAATTCTGAAGGCCTTTTGAATGCACAGAATGCTCTCCATTAAAGGGAATTTAATACAACATCCTACAATAGTGAAAAAGTCACTGACAATAAAACCTACAAAGAAAGCCTTGATTTGTAGAACAGGAGGCTTTACTTGTTTTGAAAAAGGGGCTCATATTTGAGATCCCATCTAAATCCCAATTTGCATTTACGGCACTGAAGTAGGTTAATGAGGGGTCGAATCCAATTTCACAGATTAAAGAAACCTGGGTGAATGCCAGGAAATATTTTAATGATATAAAAATAGCATAGAAAAGACTTTGTTCAGCCACTGCTTGCACAGTCACCAAAGGAAGATTACATAAACTTAAAACTTGGCACTTATATAGAAATTTTGTTTTCAAACTTTCTCATGCACTGCCTGAGGGGAGTTGGAGATTATGAAGTTGTTGGGATCATCACCATTCTGGTAAGTATCTCCTAGTTTTAATGTAGCAATTCATAAAACATGTTGCTTGGTTCACAAGCACTGAAGATTCAAAGAGGTTGACATTTGTTTTTATTCTGAATATTGTATGCATGCTCAATATCCTGGATGTCACATTATTAACAAGCATTAGAAACATATTCAAGGATGAATACCTGCTACAGTGTGTTAATACACTGTCCTTTTATCTCTGAGACCAGCCAAGACTGATGAGGTGAAAGTCTTATCTCCACGCCCTTGCAAGATCCTATTCAAAATTAATATCATCTATGTTCCAGTGGGAATGGGCCACTGCACATGGGTGCCTGCATTTCAGCACAAATTGACTATAATTTGGCAACCTTAGCCAGATTGGCTATAAAAATAGGAAGGAAATGGAAAATTTCACTGTGATATAATAGGAGATTGCTTTTATTCAAGGTCAAGGACTTAGACGTATAGAGAAAGGCACTGCAAAGGTTTAATAAAATAAAAGAAAGAGGTAAATCAGAAAGTAGTGATTGGATGTTGCTAAATTGTGGGAAATATGTAGTTTCAAAGTTTAGAGGTCCTGGGAAATAATAAATTGGAGTACGAAACTCCACTGAGTCTTGGGCACAGCGAGAATAGAGTAAACAGAGTATTAGGAGGGTATATTTGCAGCTTATGATCATATCAGTTGACCCCAGGAGTGAGGATGGTGTCAAGAAGGTGGATTCCAAGAGTTAAGTTCTGAGAGCACTGCGCCAGTATTATATATTACAATACATACGAACATACGAATTAGGAGCAGAAGTAGAGCTTTCGGCTCCTCAAGCCTGCTCCACCATTTAATAAGATCATGGCTGATCTGTTTATGTCTCGAATTCCACACTCCCATCTACCCCTGATAACCTTTGCCTAACAAGAATCTATCTACCTCTGCCTTAAAAATATTCAATGACCCTGCCTCCACCACCTTCTGAGGCAGAGTTCTAAAGTCGCACATCCTCTGAGAGAAAAAACTTCTCCTCATCTCTGTCCTAAAAGGATGACTCCTAATTTTAAAACAGTGCTCCCTAGTTCTGGACTCACCCAAAAGTGGAATCATCCTTTCCACATCTACCTTGTCAAGACCGTTCAGGATCTTAAATACTTCAATCAGATCTCCCCTCATGTGTACCGTCTACAAGATGCACTGCAGCAACTCATCAAGGCTCATTAGACAGCACCTTACAAACCCACGACCTCTATTACGTAGAAGGACAAGGACAGTAGATGCATGGGAACACCATCACCTGCAAGTTCTCCTCCAAGCCACACACCATCCTGACTTGGAACTATATCGCCATTCCTTCACTGTCACTGGGTCAAAATCCTGGAACACCCTTCCTAATGGCACTGTTGGTGTACCTATATCCCAAGCATTGCTACGGTTCAAGAAGGCAGTTCACCACCACCTTCTCAAGGGCAATTAGGGATGGGCAATAAATGCTGGGCTCACCAGCGACACCCACATCCAACAAATGAATTTAAAAATCTGTCTAACTTAGCTTTGAACATATTCAGTGGCCCAGTCTCCACTGCTCTCTGGGTAGTCAATTCCAAAGATTAATGACACCCTGAGAGCAGAAATTCCTCCTCATCTTCGTCTTAAATGGGAGACACCTTAGTCTGAAACGATGCTCGCTGGTTCTAGATCCCCCTACACGAGGAAACATCCTCTCAGCATCTACCCTGTCAAGCCCCCTCAGAATCCTATATGTTTTAATAAGATCACCTTTCATTCTTCTAAACCCCAAAGAGTATGGGACCAACATGCTCAACCTTTCCTCATACGATAACCCCTTCATGTAAGGAATTGACCTCGTGAACATTCTCTGAACTGCTTCCAATGCAAGTATATCCCCCCTTAAATAAGAAGACCAGAACTGTACACAGTACTCTAGATGTGGTCTCCCCAATGTTGTGTACAGTTGTAGCAAGACTTCCCTATTTTTATGCTCCATCGTTGTTGCTATAAAGACCAAATTCCATTTGCCTTCTTAATTACTTGCCTGCTAACTTTTTGTGATTCACATACAAGGAAACCCAGATCCCTCTAGACCACAGCACGCTGTAGTCTCCTGCCATTTAAATAATATTCTACTTTTCTATTCTTCCTACCAAAGTGGGTAACCTCACATTTTCCCACATTATTCTCCATCTGCCAAACTTTTGCCCTTAACCTATCTACATCTCTTTGCAGACTCTTTGTGTCCCCCTCACAACTTGCTCTCCCACCTTTCTTTTGTATCATCAGCAAATTTGGCTACAATGCACACAGTTCCTTCAGCCAAGTCGTTAATATAGATTATAAATAGTTGAGGCCCCAACACTGATCCCTTGGCAACCCACTACAGTTTGCCAACCTTAAAATTACCCATTTATCCTGATTCTCTGTTTCCTGTTAGTTAGCCAATCCTCCATCCATGCTAATATGTACGCCCAATGCCATGAACTCTTGTGCAGTAACCTTTCATGTGGCACCTTATTAAATACCTTTTGGAAATCCATGTACACTGCATCTACTGGTTCCCCTTTATCCACCCTTGTTACATCCTCATAAAACCATGTTGACTATGCCTGATTGGATTATGATTTTCTAAATGTTCTGCTAGTACTTCCTTAATAATGGATTTTAACATTTTCCCAATGACAGACATTAGGCTAACTTGCCTATAGTTTCCTATTTTCTGTCTCCCTCCTTTCTTGAATAAGGGTATTACATTTGCAATTTTCCAATCTAAACTAGAATCTAGAGAATTTTGGAATATTACAATCAATGCATCCACTATGTCTGTAGCCACTTCCTTTAAGACCCTAAGATGAAGGCCATCAGGTCCAGGAGACTTGCAGCCTTTAGTCCCATTGGTCTTCCTAGTATTTATTCTCTATTGATAGTGATCATTTCAAGTTCCTCACTCCCTTTTGCCTCTTGATTTTCCACTATTCTTGGAATGCCTTTATGTCTTCTACCATGAAGGCAGATACAAACACTTGTTCAAAGTCTCTGCTATTTCCTTGTTTCCCATTATTGATTCCCCAGTCTCACCCCCAAGGGACAACACTTACTTTAGCTACTCTCTTCCTTTTTATACTTTGAGAAGCTCTTACAATCTGTTTTTATATTTCTTGATAGTTTACTCTCTATTTTAATTTCTCCTTCATCATTATTTTTAGTCATACTTTGCTGGTTTCTAAAATTTTCCCAATCTTCTGGCCTAACATTAATCTTCACAGCATTATATGCCTTTTCTTTCAATTTGGTACCATTCTTAACTTCCTTATTTAGCCATGGATGGTTCATCCTTCTCATAACATCTTTCTTTCTCAATGCATTATATCTTTGCTGGGAGTTATGAAATATCTCCTTAGATGTCTGCCGCTTCTTCTTTACCGTCTTATCTTTTAACCTCCTTTCCCAGTCTATCTTAGCCAACTCCGTATTCATACATTTGTGATTGCCTTTATTTAAGTTTAAAACACCATTTTCAGACCCAAGTTTCTCACTCTCAAACTAATGAGAAATTCTATCATGTTATGATCAATCTTCCATGGAGAATTCTTTACTATGTGATCATTAATTAATCTTGTCTCATCACACATTACTCAGTCTAAAATAGCCTGTTCCCTGTTTAGTTCCACAACGTATCGTACTAAGAAACTGTCCTGAATACATTCTTTGTACTCGTCGTCAAGGCTACCTTTGCCAATTTTATTTGTCCAATCTATATGAAAATTAAAATCCCCCAATATAATTACAGTACCTTTCTGAGAAGCCCCCATTATTTCTTGATTTATACTCTATCCTACAATGTAGATACTGTTAGGGGGTCTTTAATTACTCCCACCAGTGACTTCTATCCAGAGAATATCCAAATAACAGAGCTACCTCACCTCCTTTTCCTTTCTTCCTTCCTTTCAAATTGTCAAATACCTTGAATATTCTCAGCCTTGTTGATCTTGCAATCATGTCACTGTAATGGCTATCAGGTCATACCCATCTATTTTGGCATATGCCATCAATTCATTTCTGTTGTTATGAATGCTGCATGCATTCGGATAAAGAATCTTTCATTTTGTCTTTTTACAATTTTTCCTATTTGTTGGTGCATTTTTATGTATGTACACTCTGTCCTGCAGTGTAGCTACTGTTAGGGGGCCTACTGACACATTCTGGTTATCATTACTCATATCGCTACCCTGCACTATTGCCTTGTCAATTTTCTTTATCTTCCTAAATTTCCCCTCACCTGAACCCTCCAGCCCACTATTTAGTTTAAAGCCCTCTCTACAGCTCTAGTTATTTGATTCACCAGGGCACTGGTCCCAGAGTGGTTCAAGTGAAGCCTGTCCCAATGGAATAGCTCCCTCTTTCCCCAGTACTGGCACCAGTACCCTATGAATTGAAACCCATTTCTCCCACCACAATCTTTGAGCCACGCATTCAACTGTCTGATCTTATTTACCCTATGCCATCAATAGCACTAGCCAGCTGTTGAGAGACATGCAGCTGGACAGCAGAGAGGAGAGGAGCAGAGAGGGGAGCAGCAGTGGGTTGGACTCACAGGATGCATTACCCGCGACTAAGCGTGTACAAACATAGGCTGAGTTACTTTGACATGTTGAAGCAGCAGCTTCAAGAGGCTCAGCTTGTTACATCAGGTGGCGCTGGACATCTACAGCCGCCTAGAAGCAGACCTGCTCCCGGCTGGACCTGGTGGCTACATGTTAACAGAGGGTAGAAGTGACCACCACCCTCAACATTTCTGTCTCTGGCAGAAGCCAGAGACATGTCCATGTCTCAAATGCATAAGGCAGGTGACTGATGACATGTTTACCTGAGCTGACAATTACGCCAGCTTTACCTGCGATAATGCCAGTCAGAATGGTCACTTAGGTTTGCTTCTCTGGTTGGCTTCCCATTCCTATAGGGCATAATCAACAGCACACATATGGCAATCTGGGTACCCTCCGATCAACCAGGTGTGTTGGTCAACCACAAGGGCATCAATGTGCAACCACAATAAGATCTTTATGAGGGTGTGCACAGGATTCCTGGCAGCTGCCATGATGCTTTCATCCTACAGCAGTCCAAGCTCCTTGATCTCTTTGGAACTGCAAACAGGCTGCCATGAAACAAGGGATGCCCACCTCAATCTTTGCTGAAGCACCCATCAGAAACCTGATCAATGAAGCCCTACAGTTCTACAATGATTAACATATGACCACCAGAACAAGCAATCAGCATGATGCAAATATGCTTCAGGTGCCTGGACAGATCCAAAGGCAACCTTCAGCATGCACCAGGCCAGGGTCTTCAGAATGGTTGTGGCACAACATTGCACAGCAGCAAGGTTTCGATCTGAAGGAGGAAAAAGGTGCAGAGCACATATCACCTCCAAACAATTCTGAGGAAGAGGAAGAAGATGAGGAAGACGAGGACGTGGAAGGTGATGAGGATAATGCAGCATTAGCTGTTCACATTGCAACCCGGGATACCAAAGATGCTCTTATAAATGTAAGGTTCACTTAGTTGCATGAGTGGACCAATTTCAGAACCATATGCAATGGCCACTTTTCCATCTCTCACAATGCCACTGGCATAAAGCAGTTTTGCAAACAACCAGCCAACATTTTCACATCCTCCCATTGGTCCCCATCAATTCATGTCTTCTCATTCATCATCAAACAAGTTAAAATATGACTTGCCACCCAAAAAATTAGAGTTATAATGCATAACATAGGAAAAAAGTATGTGATTCTTTTGAAGAACTGAAACTTAACAACATAACATTTTCTCATACAACCATGTATAACTACAAAGCTTTACTCTTACTTTTCAAATTGCACCTACATGGTACAATTCATGTGGGTGTATGTTGTGGGAGGTTCAGCAGGTGCATGTCCACCATGGAGTTCTGATTGAGTCATCTACAAAGCTCTCTTTCCAGCGGGTGTTGATACTATCCATGTCTTTGAGGAAATCTTGCCATCTTTGGATCTTACTGGTGTTGGTCCATGTGTTGAGGGTCCATAGATTACTGGTTGCCTTGAAAAAGGCACGCATATCATGCATGTCATGAGGAGTTGAATGTCCTCAGCCTTCTCTGTCCACCATTTGTTCTTCAAATCACAGGTTCTTCTTTGACCGTCAGCTTTGGCTGTCTGATGGGCGAGCTTCTTTTCTATGGAGTTTGGATCCTGTTATCATGTTGGATGCAGTCTGTTTGCAATTGATGAGTTTGCATATTTCAGTATCGCTAGATTCAAACCAGTTTTTGTGTCTTTTAGTGGTGTGTCTGAGGATTTCTTGTCATGTCTGAGTCCTCAGTACCTTGCTCTACGGCAGCGAGGCCTGGACAACGTATGTCAGCCAAGAGCGACGTCTCAATTCATTCCATCTTCGCTGCCTCCGGAGAATCCTTGGCATCAGGTGGCAGGGCTGTATCTCCAACACAGAAGTCTTCGAGGCGGCCAACATCCCCAGCTTATACATCCTACTGAGTCAGCGGCGCTTGAGATGGCTTGGCCATGTGAGCCGCATGGAAGATGGCAGGATCCCCAAAGACACATTGTACAGCGAGCTCGCCACTGGTATCAGACCCACCGGCCGTCCATGTCTCCGCTTTAAAGACGTCTGCAAACGCGACATGAAGTCCTGTGACATTGATCACAAGTCGTGGGAGTCAGTTGCCAGCGATCGCCAGAGCTGGCGGGCAGCCATAAAGGTGGGGCTAAGGTGTGGCGAGTCGAAGAGACTTAGCAGTTGACAGGAAAAAAGACAGAAGCGCAAGGGGAGAGCCAACTGCGAAACAGCCCTGACAAACAATTTTATCTGCAGCACCTGTGGAAGAGTCTGTCACTCTAGTATTGGCCTTTATAGCCACTCCAGGCACTGCTCCACAAACCACTGACCACCTGCAGGCGCTTACCCATTGTCTCTCGAGATAAGGAGGCCAAAGAAGAAGAATGAGTAATGATGGATTTCAATGATTGCCAGTCGTTTTGGATGTTGCTTGATTTGATGACCATCCATTCCTATACTTTACGATTGATTTGTTCTTGAAATTCCTTGAGCTTAGTGTCATTTGACAGGCCAGAGACCTCAAACTTTTACCGTACCTATCGCGGCAGTCGGTTCCTTTTGGGGATCGCCTCAAGCGCTGATACTGAGCAGACGAGTCAGTGATCTGTCCAGCATTTGTCGGTCAGAACCATGGCATGTGTAACGTGTACACCTTTTCGATCCCTGGTCCTGACTATCACATGGTCTGTTATGTGCCAGTGCTTCGATCTTGGATGTTGCCAGGATGTCTTGAAATAGATTTTTGGCGTAAAGGGTATAAGTAACCACAAGATTGTGTTCAGCACACAGGGTAAGGAGGCGTACACCCTTGGGATTGGACTTTCCCACTTCATGCTTTTCAATTGTGTTTGGCCAAAGAGTGTGGTTGACCCCCACTCTAGCATTGAAATCACCAAGAAGCATGATCTTTGACTGTGACAGTACAGCTGCCAGAGTTGTGTCTAGGTTGGAATAGAAATTTTTTTTTCGATTCATCCTGGGAGTCCAACGTAGGTGCATAAGCACTGATGAGGGTAGCTGATTGATTGCCTTTGAGCTTAAGATTGAACGCAATAAGACGCCCTTTGACCACAGCAGGTGATTCATGGATTCTCTTCATGAGTTTATTTTGATGGCAATTCTGCATTCTTCTTGTGTTTTCCCTTTCCAAAAGAAAGTATAGCCACCACCATGTTTTTTGATTTGTCCCTCATCTGCTGTACGGCACTCATACTATATCCCTCACTCAGGCTACTATGTCAATGTCTAGGCATCAGAGCTCGCAGGCTAGTTTCGCTGCTCGTCTCTCAGGTCATTGCGAGTTATCCACTAACAACCTGATATTTCAAGATCCTATCTTGATTGTTTTGTGAGTTTCGACTGCTGATGAGTGATCCTGCTGGATGTGGCTTTTCAGCTGGATTTGCAGTGAGGCATGCTATTTTTAGACCACCTTTCTATCCCCTTGCCCTAGTGGGGTGAACAGAGCTAATCCTGAAGAGGGCTGCTCAGACACAGCTACAAACACCGAACCACCCTTCTGCCTTGATTAAAAGCGGAGCCATTAATTGGTAACTGCTGGATTTGGGTCAGGTTGTGACTCGAACAAAGAACAGCACAGCACAGGAACAAGCCATTCGGCCCTCCAAGCCTGCGCCGATCTTGATGCCTGTCCAAACTAAAACCTTCTGCACTTCCAGGGACTGTATCCCTCTATTCCCATCCTATTCATGTATTTGTCAAGATGCCTCTTAAACGTTGCTATCGTACCTGCTTCCACCACCTCCCCTGGCAGCACGTTCCAGGCACTCACCACCCTCTGTGGAAAGAACTTGCCTCGCACATCCCCTCTAAACTTTGCCCCTCGCACCTTAAACCTGTGTCCCCTAGTAAATGACTCTTCCACCCTGGGAAAAAGCTTCTGACTATCCACTCTGACCATGCCACTCATAACTTTGTAAACCTCTATCATGTTGTCCCTCCACCTCCGTCGTTCCAGTGACAACAATCCGAGTTTATCCAGCCTCTCCTCATCGCTAATGCCCTCCAGACCAGGCAACATCCTGATAAACCTCTTCTGTACCCTCTCCAAAGCCTCCACGTCCTTCTGGTAGTGTGGCGACCAGAATTGCACACAATATTCCAAGTGTGGCCTAACTAAGGTTCTGTACAGCTGCAGCATGACTTGCCAATTTTTATACTCTATGCCCCGACCGATGAAGGCAAGCATGCTGTATGCCTTCTTGACTACCTTATCCACATGTGTTGCCACTTTCAGTGACCTGTGGACCTGTACGCCCAGATCTCTCTGCCTGTCAATACTCCCAAGGGTTCTGCCATTTACTGTATACTCCTGTATTAGATCTTCCAAAATGCATTACCTCACATTTGTCCGGATTAAACTCCATCTGCCATTTCTCCGCCCAAGTCTCCAACCGATCTATATGCTGCTGTATCCTCTGACAATCCTCATCACTATCCGCAACTCCACCAACCTTTGTGTCGTCCGCAAACTTACTAATCAGACCAGCTACATTTTCCTCCAAATCATTTATATATACTACAAACAGCAAAGGTCCCAGTACTGATCCCTGCGGAACACCACTAGTCACAGCCCTCCATTCAGAAAAGCACCCTTCCACTGCTACCCTCTGTCTTCTATGACCGAGCCAGTTCTGTATCCATCTTGCCAGCTCACCTCTGATCCCGTGTGACTTCACCTTTTGTACCAGTCTGCCACTAGGGACCTTGTCAAAGGGTTTACTGAAGTCCATATAGACAACATCCACTGCCCTTCCTTCATCAATCATCTTCGTCACTTCCTCAAAAAACTCAATCAAGTTAGTGAGACACGAAGTAGGTGTTTTGGGGTGAATCGGCAAGTAGTTAATTTCATTGTTATTGGGGGGTGGGATAGGGGCAAAAGAGATGGATTTATTTTATTTCATGTAATCTATCTTTAAATATTTAAATTTACCGGTCGGGTTGACAGCCCTTTTAAAAATGGCGTCAACGCCTACGCACAGGCAGCTGATGCCACTTCTGGGAATGGACAGCCCGCCCCCCTCCACATGATCTATCACACTTGGAATCGTGGTGGCTCTTTGGCATGCGGGCCACCATTTTTTCTCCCACCACCGATATCAGCAGCAGGCTTATAAAATCTAGCCCATTGTTTTCAAACAAGACCTCTCAGTGGCCCTTGTAAAAAAAACATCCATGGAGCTCTTTTCAGTTTTCCAAAATAAACCAATGTCCATTATTCTAACACACAAATCCTCCTAAAAACAAATTAAAAATAGAAACACTTTCATAACATCTCCATCATTGGACGAATGAAATGCCTTTCTTAAATGTGTTTCATTGCAAACCATGGAAAAACAGAAGATGAAAAAATATTAAAACACATTTACACATTCATTCTCATTCAGCCTTTACCTGTAGCTAATACAGTTTTGTTTTGTACCATCTTTGCACTCAGATAACTCAAAGCAAAGTTAAATCCTAGACAAAGCATCCACAATTGCATTATGTTGCCCCGCAACGTGAATAATCTTTAAGTGATAAGGTTGCAATAGTAAACTCCATCGGAATAGTCTGGCATTTTGTTTTTTGAATTTTTCAACAAAGGCTCGGGGGTTATGATAAATATATACCAGTGTCTGTCTGTAGTCATGGTGGACATTGACTTCAAAATGCTTAAGAGCTAGTAATAAGCCCAGGGTTTCATTTTCCACTTTTGAAAGGTGACAGACCTGAAACTTTAACCCTGCTTCTCTCTCCCCAGATTCTGCCTGACCTGCTGAATATTTCCAGCCCTTTCTGTTTTTATGTCAGATTTCCAGAATCTGCAGTATTTTGTTTTTATTTCTTTTCCAACGTTGTGTATTTCTTTTGGTGTCGATTTAGCTTTTTTAAAAGAATCCCACTGGCCTTTCTATGCCCGATTCATCGTCTTGTAACAGGACTGCACCGACGCACCCCCCCACCACCCCCAACCCGGTCACTAGCATCAGTTGCTACCTTGAAGGGCTTAGTGAAATTTGGGGAAGCCAACACTTGTTCATTAATCAAAATGTCTTTCAGCCTCTCAAAAGATGTATGGCATTCCCCTGACGACACTACGTTGGTTTTCTTTTTTTGAAGCATATTCGTCAGTGGAGCAGTTATAGTACTAAAATTTGGTACAAACTTGTGGTAGAAACCACACATCCTGAAAAACCTCATGATTTCACGCTTAGTCTGAGGTGTAGGGGACTCCATCAATGCATGGCAACACTTGTCCTTACCCTATTATATGCCTGAAGTAGGTTTCCCATGCTTTTGCAAATTCACTTTTGGCAAGGTTTATTACTAAATAAGCCAATTGTAATTTTCTAAATAGACCTTCTAGTGGTTCCAAGTGGTCCTTCCAAGTCTCACTGTATACCATCACATCATCAAGATAAACCACACAGTTAGGAACACTGGCTACCACTTGGTTCATTAGTTGCTGGGGCAATTTTTAGCCTGAACAGCATCACTCAGCATTGGAAAAGACCATCTGGTATGACAAAGGCTGATATTTCTTTCACTTGGGGTGTTAAAGGAACCTGCCAGTATCCCTTTAACAAATCCAATTTTGTAAGAAACATGGCACTGCCCATTCTGTCAATTAGTCTTCCAAGCGAGGAATTGGGTAGGAGTCTGCTTTTGTTACTGCATTAACCTCTCTGTAGTCTATTCAGAATCTGGTTGAACCATCAGGTTTAGGCTCTAACACCACTGGGGAACTCAAGCTGCTTTGACTGGGTTCAATTAGGTGGTTTTCCAGCAGGTACTGGATTTCTGCTTTTACCTGGACCTGTTTCTCTGGACTTAAGCCATAAGGATGCTGTTTTATAGGAAAGGATTCCCCTACATCCACATCATGTATGGCTAAGGTTGTACATCCTGATTTGTCCCTACAGACTCCTTAAAATGCTGTGAAAAGCCTTGTTAGGTCTTCTCGTTGTTCTGCAACTAAATATGAAAGCATACTGTCTAATCTCCATAACAAGTCAGCATTAGCTAACCGGATAGTAGGAGGTTCAATTTGAGAATTGTGTAGGTCTCCTTTTGCCTCATTCTCACCATCCTTTTCCATCTTCACTGTCCCTACTACCTGACATACCTGTGCTCATCCTACACCTGGTCATGATATTGTTTCAACATATTGATATGACACAGCTGATTCTTTTTCCGGTGACCTGGGGTGTCAATCAAATAATTTACTTTACCATAATAATAATAATATAATAAAAGCAAAATACTGCAGATGCTGGAAATCTGAAATAAAAACAAGAAATGTTGGAAATACGAGGCAGGTCTGGCAGCATCTGAGGAGAGAGAAGCAGAGTTAACGTATCAGGTGTGAAACGTTAACTCTGCTTCTCTCTCCACAGATGCTGCCAGACCTGCTGAATTTACTTTACCAATACTTTTGACCACTTCATATGGACCACCGAACCATGCTTTCAGTGGTTCACCCTGTAAAGGCAGTATAATAACACCCCATCCCCTGGTTGAAATGTTCGGGTCTTGGCATACTTGTCTGCCCATTTCTTCATTGTTGTTTGGGAAGCTTTCAGGTGTTCCTGAGGCACTATGCAGGCTCTAGTGAAGAACTGGGTTAACTTCTCTACCACTACCTGAGCAGAACTTGTTCTCAAGGGAATGGCCTCTGGGAACTGAGTAACCATATCCATTGTAGTGAGTATATATTGGTGACCCGCTTTCGTTTTTGGTGAAGGTTCCACACAGTCTACCAACACCCTACTTAATGGTTCCCCAAAAACTGGTATGGGAGTTAGAGGTGCTGGCTTTATGGCAGGTTGCGATTTTCCCACAATTTGGCACATATGGCACGTTTTACAAAACTGCACCACGTCCTTGTAAAGACCTGGCCAGTAAAAATGTCAACCTATAGGTGATTGGGCATTCCGGATCCCCACATGTCCCGCTATAGGAATTTCATGCGCTATCCTTAACATTTTCCAGCGATACTTGGGCCATACCACTATCTGGTGAACAACCATACAATCATCGTCGGCAAGTCTGTGAGGAGGTCTCCACTTCCTCATCAGAATCCCGTTTTTAATATAGTAGCCTTCCGAAACTCCCTTTGCCTCAGCTTCCGTTAAAGCCAATTGTGCCACTTTATTTAACTCTGGATCAGCTTGATGAGTCTTTTTCAGAGAACACTTATTGAACATTTCCTTCGGATTATCCATATCCCGAAAGAAAGTTTCTGGTATTTGGCTATCTGTCTGTGGTGTCAATTTTACCTCCAACAATGGAACATGTTTAGCCATTGCTCAAGTCAATACACATGAAGGAAAAATTCCTGGAACCTTTTCCTGCAACTGCTATGTCTCTTTGACTTCACTTGGTCCTTCCCTGACTACTGGAGAAGCTACTACCTTTGCTCTGGCCAAATCATTCCCCAGGAGTAGTTTATCTCCATCTACAGCCAAACTATGGACAACTCCTACCATTACCTGTCTAGAAATTAGGTCATAACTAGGTTCACCCGATACAAAGGTACGGGTATATACTCCACACCGATATCATTCACTAAAACCTTGGCATTCAATGCGCTCTCTGGTGGAAAAGTTATGCCTTTTCCTAGTAAAAGAGTTTGTGTGGCTCCTGTATCCCTAAGTATAACTAGAGGTTTACCTGCCTCACTTGAGAGATAAGGAGTTACTTTTCGTTTTGACAAGAATTCCCGATAACTCTCAGGTAGTTTATTCATGACACCTGCACTGACAGCAGTTTTTGTACTTGGCCTTACAGCTGCCGTCAGAACTACAACATAATCTGTCTTACTCTTGGTCAGGGCCCCTTTCTCTACATTAGCCTTGTGTACCCCAGTATGTCCCATGGGTTTACCCCGCAACTTCCAGCATTCTGCACAAAGGTGTCCCACCTTGTGATAATGGTAACACTTAGGCTTTCGGACCTCACTTCCACCCACAGCATCTTCCTTTCTGGCCTGAGGAGGAGATCCTGGGGTGTTCCCAGCTGTCCCTTCTTGTCCCCGGCTACTTGCCTTCCTTTCATCCTCCCATCTTCTATCCTTCTTAGGTTTGTGGGGGTGACGGTCAAAGGGTTTAGGCTTGTAAACAAACAATTCTTTGAGGAAGTGACAAAGTTGATTGATGAGGGAAGGGCAGTAGATGTCATATACATGGACTTCAGTAAGGCGTTTGATAAGGTTCCCCATGGTAGGCTGATGGAGAAAGTGAAGGCGCATGGGGTCCAGGGTGTACTAGCTAGATGGATAAAGAACTGGCTGGGCAACAGGAGACAGAGAGTAGCAGTGAAAGGGAGTTTCTCAAAATGGAGACGTGTGACCAGTGGTGTTCCACAGGGATCCGTGCTGGGACCACTGTTGTTTGTGATATACATAAATGATTTGGAGGAAAGTATAGGTGGTCTGATTAGCAAGTTTGCAGACGACACTAAGATTGGTGGAGTAGCAGATAGTGAAGGGGACTGTCAGAGAATACAGCAGAATATAGATAGACTGGAGAGTTGGGCAGAGAAATGGCAGATGGAGTTCAATCAGGGCAAATGCGAGGTGATGCATTTTGGAAGATCCAATTCAAGAGTGAACTATACAGTAAATGCAAAAGTCCTGGGGAAAATTGATGTACAGAGCGATTTGGGTGTTCAGGTCCATTGTTCCCTGATGGTGGCAACGCAGGTCAATAGAGTGGTCAAGAAGGCATATGCTTTCCTTCATCGGACGGGGTATTGAGTACAAGAGTTGGCAGGTCATGTTACAGTTGTATAAGACTTTGGTTCGGCCACATTTGGAATACTGCGTGCAGTTCTGGTCGCCACATTACCAAAAGGATGTGGATGCTTTGGAGAGGGTGCAGAGGAGGTTCACCAGGATGTTGCCTGGTATGGAGGGCGTTAGCTATGAAGAGAGGTTGAGTAGATTAGGATTATTTTCATTAGAAAGATGGAGGTTGAGGGGGGACCTGATTGAGGTGTACAAAATCATGAGAGGTATAGACAGGGTGGATAGCAAGAAGCTTTTTCCCAGAGTGGGGGATTCAATTACTAGGGGTCACGAGTTCAAAGTGAGAGGGGAAAAGTTTAGGGGAGATATGCGTGGAAAGTTCTTTACGCAGGGGGTGGTGGGTGCCTGGAACACGTTGCCAGCGGAGGTGGTAGACGCGGGCACGATACCATCTTTTAAGATGTATCTAGACAGATACATGAATGGGCAGGAAGAAAAGAGATACAGACCCTTAGAAAATAGGCGTCATGTTTAGATAGAGGATCTGGATTGGCGCAGGCTTGGAGGGCCGAAGGGCCTGTTCCTGTGCTGTAATTTTCTTTGTTCTTTGTTGTAATCATCAGCGATCTCAACTGCCTGTCTGGTTGTTTAAAACTTTTTGTTCTCTACGTGGGTCCTTACTAATGGAGGGAGTGAATTTTTAAATTCTTCCAGGAGAATTATTTCCCTAAGGTTCTCATAAGTGGCATCTACCTTTACTGCCTGCATCCAATGATCAAAATTAATTTGCTTTATCCTCTCAAATTCTATATACGTCTGCCCAGGCTATCTCCAAAGGTTCCAAAATTTCTGTCTATAAGCTTCAGGGACCAACTCATAATCAGCGAGGATAGCCGCTTTTGCCATCTCATAATCTGCAGAAGCCTCCTCAGAAAGCATAATATAAACTTCATGAGCTCTGCCCATCAGCCTGCTTTGCATGAGCTGTGTCCAATTTTCTTTCGGCCACCTCATCTGTTTGGCTATCTTTTCAAAGGAAATGAAAAATGCTTCTCTGTCCCTTTCCTCAAACTTCATGAGAGCTTGCACAAATTTAAACAGCTCTCTATTGGGTCCTGGGCTGGAGTCAGCTTCTTCCTTCAGATAACTTTCACTGCAATCAAAGCCAGCCTTTTGTTTTCGTTCCAGCCTTTTTAAATTCAAATTCGCTTCCTTCTCTTTCACTTTCTCTTTGTAATTGTAGTTCAAATTTCTTCATTTCTTTTTCATTTCCAAGCTCAAGTTTCTTCCTTTCCAATTCTCTTTCCTTTTGAAATGCTCTTTCTTTTCCCCTTTCATCTCTTTCCTCCCTTTCCCTTTCAAATTCAAGCTGCTTTATCTGCAACTGAATTTTAGCTAATTCAACTGAACTACAATCTGGTTGGCCTTTTTCTTCTTCCATTTTCAAATGCTGTTCTATTACTTCATTTATGTCTGTTTTTTTAGCTCCTGGTTTTAACTCTAATCCCAATTCTGCTGCCAATGCTATTAGCTTAACCTTGGTTAAGTTTCTCAAATAACTCAGGGATAAGTTCTCCTTCTCCAGAAAGGTCGTAGCAACTGAAAAAGCCATTCCGGTATAATGTAAACTTTACGCTAATGCACAGTTTTCCTCTTTTCAATTATTATTACGTCACTTACAATTGCATATCGTTGGCTTTGGGAGGAGTGCACTGTCTTTTCTAGTTCCACTTCTCCTCAGGTCACAACATATATTCAAATGTTTGGCCAGTTACCATAATGGTCAATCATATACTCTGCTCTTTATCCCAGAATAAAACAGAACATCCAGGCTTCTTTAATAAACAACAAAATTATCAGTTGATTATATAAAACAAGACTTATCCAGTAATGAAGCAAAGCATTAACACACAGATTGAAATATGAAAGTTCCTTTTTTATCTTGGCCTCACACACACACACACACAGGTTAATTGAAAAATAAAGAAATTTTCTCTGAAGGGCTCTTTTACAAAAAGAAAAAAAAATACTTTGGCCAAATACTTGCTAATTCTTGAAGAAAAAAGAGAAGATATAGAAGGATCTCAGTTGTCCCTTTTGGTCTGGCATCCACGTATACGGTGACGGCTGTCACTGGGATATTTTTTATTTATTTTTTTTATTTAGAGATACAGCACTGAAACAGGCCCTTCGGCCCACCGAGTCTGTAGCAGTTCGGTTTGGAGATGTCAAGAAATAGTCTGCTAGGCTTTCCAGGAGAAATGTGGCATCAGGGGTTTAAGTTATTCTGCTCTGGATGTGCAGGTTTTTCAAAGAGGTAGAGAAAGATGAGCTGTTGTCTTATCTCTCTGCAGGCAATTCTCCAACTGCCTTCAAACACAGTCCACATCCCACCTGAACTGAAACAATATCTCAGAAGCAAAACCCCAAACAGCAAGTCAGAACCTCCTGACCACTATAAATCTTGACATCTCGCTTCTCTGTAAACAACTCCCCCAAGTCACCAAGGTTTCTGTTCTTTATAGAATTTAAAGTATGTGATTTCCAGTAAAGGTTGTTTTCAAACAAGACCTCTCAGTGACCCTTGTAAAAAAATCCATGGACTCTTTTCAGTTTTCCAAAAGAAACAAGTGTCCATAATTCTAACACATGAATCCTCATTTTTTTTTTAAAGAAGCGCTTTCATAATATTATGTTGGCCTTCATTGCAAGGAGATTTGAGTAAGTGAGTAAAGAAGTCTTGCTGCAATTGTATAGAGCTTTGGTGAGACCACACCTGTACAGTTTTGGTCGTCTTATCTAAGGAAGGATATACTTGCCATAGAGGGAGTGCAACGGAAGTTCACCAGACATATACCTGGGATGGCGGGATTGTCTTATGAGGGGAGATTGAGGAAACTGGGCTTGTATTCTCCAGAGTTTCGAAGAATGAGAGGTGATCTCTTTGAAACTTACAAAATTCTTTCAGGATGTGACGGGGTGGATGTAGATAGGATGTTTCCCCTGGCTGGTGAGTCTAGGACCAGGGGACATAGTCTCAGAAATAGGGGTAGGTCATTTAAGGCTGAGATTAGGTGGAATTTCTTCACTCAGAGGGTGGTGAATCTTTGGAATTCTCTACCCCAGAGGGCTGTGGAAGGTCAATCATGCAGCATGTTCAAGACAGAAATCGATAGATAGCTGGATATTAATGACATCAAAAGATGTGGGATTAGCGTGGGAAAGTGGCGTTGAGGTAAATGATCAGCTATGATTTAATTGAATGGCGGAGCATGCTCGATGGACTGAATGGCCTAGTCCTGTTCCTATGTTCCTATGAATTCTTGTAACTTCAGCAGAGGCAGAGGCAGGCTGCTCAAATCCCTCCTCTGAATGCTGATGCCTTCTGTGCTTTGGATCCATTGAGGGTCCTGCCATAGGCTGTTCCATCTGCACCTGTGCAGGGTTTGACTCAGCCACTGGGACACAAGGCATCATATCAGGTTAAGACTAAAGGGAAAGATGTGGAAGTGTTTTGAGTGGAGTCTTCTTTCTCCTTCAGTGCTCTCATGGCCCAGCTGCACATCACTGCTACCATTCTGCTGGAGAACAGCTTGTTGTAAGTCAATGTGGCACTGTAAGAGCAAGGCTAAGGTATCTGTCATTCTCCTTAAAGCACAGACATATTGGCATCCAGAGAGTGTATGGTGTGGCCAAGGCCTAGAAGAACTCATTTGGCTGCCATGTTTGATGTTCCACAGAGTTGGCTGCTCTATCCAGGCAAGAGGTCATGCCCTGCGATATCATCCCACTCATACTTGAGATGGACTCCTCCATTCTCTCTACAATCATGCTCAGTGTGCTTGTCAGTACATCATATAGTCTCAACTTCTCAAGGATTATCCTTTATATCAATGGCTCCCAGGGTGCAATATCTATATCTAGCTGAGCTGAGCTCGGAGACGGCTGTGCCCTTTGACATGGGCTCTCTACAGCTGCCACTGGTGTCTGATCTTGCTCATTTGTGAAGTGTGATTCACCAGGTAAAATCCCAACTATCTGTCTTACTGGTCCCACTGAACTGAAGTACAAGTATCAAAGCTGGTACAAGTATCAAAGCTGGTGCAGGTAAGCAGGAGTTCTGTGACAGCGACTTAGAACAAATCATCTCCCCTAAAGTTTCGGCATCTACGAGGTCCACGGACTCCTGCTGCACATGTGACAGCCATGACAGAGATAAAAGATCTGGATTAGTACACACAAAGTGAGGATGTTACAACTTATTGTTACGAAGATTACTATATTTTACTCCCTGCTGAAATCAAGATGACTGAGGTGTTGTAATGATACATGTGTGCATTATATTTTATTCTGTCACCAGATAACTGGAAAGTCCCCATCTCCCCATTTCTGATGGCCAGGGATGCTAAGATGCGACCTGATCTCCAGAGCTCCTTCCTCTGCAGTTGTCAACTGCGTGATCTGTGGATGCTCACCTCCGGTTCTCTCTCTCTCCCTTGTATATATTACTCCTGAAATGGAGTAAGTGCAATGGCATGTGTTCACCCGATGGATGCAATGCATTTGCTGAAGGTGACTATCAGGGAGAGGCATGAAACTGTATAAGGATGAGGGTGAGTGGCAGTAGTGCACGGATAGCTGAGGATATGAAGAGATGCATAAAAGAAGAAGGATGAGTGCCCTTGCAAGGTAAATTGGTATGAGGAGTGATGTGATAGAGTAGGCTTGACAATACACAGTAAGGGGAGGTGGAGGTGATGCGCACAGCAGCATGCAGGTGAATATGCAACTTGATTCACCTTTCCTAACTGCCCCCAACAATACACCAAGGGGGGCATCATTAAGGCAGAGCACATTCTTTTTTACCATCCTTAATCCATTCTCATAGGTTATCTTCTCCTGCTTCCAACTCCCAACTCCTCCAAATTCCATCTTTGTATTACCCCTTTAAATACTGAAAGTGAGATCACGTTATGAGAGTCTTCATCATGTCCACTGTCTTGCGAGCAATGGCAAACCTAGAAGTGAACTTAAATGAGGTGGCTATGTTAAAATGCCACTGACAGATGTGTTTAACTTCTTGGTATTCCACATGATATTGGACCAACCCCCCACAACCCTGCTCCCAACATGTCTCCAAGTTAATATCAGGGTGCTTGTATGCTTTGTCTAAAAATGAGATTGAACAATTAACGTTTCCAAGGGAATCGTCTGCTGCAAAAATCATGTTAGTATTTCCACTCTCAACCGTGTAATGTTAAGGAGATACTGAATGAAGGCAAAGTACTTCATGGAGAGGAAAGTCCAAGACTGCTCTCATATATCTCCCAGCAACTGGTCACAGAAATATTATCTACAATTAATGTATGGCCTAGGGAGACAAGGGCACAAAATAATAGGGAAAAATACCTCCCCTCCAATGTTTTAAAAGTTTTCTAAGGTATGATCTTGCGCAGGCCAGCCTACAGTAGTATTGGAAATCACTAGGTGATCTCCTTGAAACATACAAGATTCTAAAGGAGTTGGATAGGGTAGGCACTGAGAGATTATTTCTGCTGCTAGGGCACAATCTCAGGATAAAGAGCCAATCATTTAGGACAGAGATGAAGAGAAATTACTTCACTCAAAGGGTTGTGAATCTTTGGAATTCTCTACCCCAGAGGTTTGTGGATGCTTCATTGTTGAATATATTTAAGACTGGGATAGACAAATGGTTGGTCTCTCAGAGAATCAAGGGGTATGGTGAGCGGGCAGAAAAGTGGAGTTAAACCCTAAGATCAGCCATGATCATTTTGAATGGCAGAGCAGGCTCGATGGGCCATATGGTCTACTCCTGCCCCTATTTCTTGTTTTCACTGTAATTGTTTTATATCTTTGAACACTGCAGGCTGCTATTGCCATTATGCATTGTCACATAAAGGTGGTTATCAATGTGCTAGGACAGTTCCTCAGTTCAGAAGTGAAGGTATTTGCATGATAAATCAGAATTCAGGAATGATAACTAAGAATAATTAAATAGAAATGTACTGATCATTTTTGCAAATGTTTTGCGACAAATAATATGTATATTTTCAAAGCTGCAAAGGGAATTTAATGCTCAATGGGTTAATAAAGAAAAAGTAACTTCTGCTAAGGCTGACAGTACTAAAATAAAATGGATCCTCAAGGACATCTTTGTTCCCATGGGCAAGTATCTTAATGCTGTTCCTTAAATTATAGAGTCACTGTTTGCTGTATGATACCATCATGGAACTGCCTGCTTACTGTGAATGAGTAAGATATTCCATTCTGCTGGTACTGGGAAAACATCAATAACCAATAGTCTCCAATGTGTGGCAGGTAGCCACTGTACTAAAAAAAGAAAATTGCTCTTTGATGTCACTGACATAAATGTATTGCCTGCTGCAAGACAGTTAACAGGCAATAGTGAAAACTAATTAGTCTTCACTTTATCCCAATGGTGCACTAAAACATAGTTCAGTTTGACAAGGGACTGAATTAAATATCATACCAGATGTGACGGCCATGGAATGGCATGGTGAAATATAGTTTGTAATTTTGACTTCTTATGGAGGGTGAGTTCATTACTACCAAGCCCCCATAAATGCTGTTACTCACCATACCCATTGCATTCATTTTAATTAATTATAAAAGTACTTTGTGAAAGAACAAAACAATGAAGAAAACAATAGTTTAAAAAATAGAAAAAAGCATGAGAAATGCTACAACATAACGATGCATGATTAAGTGAAGGTGCTGACATAATAGATTTCTTAATTCACTTATAATCACAAATCACCAGGCTTACTGGCAGTGACCCAGTAGGAGTTTATAGTGACAGGCTCATAAATAAAATAGCTACTTGTGTGTCTGTAAAAAAAAAAGAGTTAGAAGAGGTACTTTTAATGAGAGACGGAATTCGCCACAGGAATGACACTGATGAAGTACACAGATGGACAGATTTGGTGAACTTCTAATTTAAAAAAAAAACAAGTGAAGCAATACTGACGGGATGTAGAGTTCACTTGCTACCATTGGATATATGTACATTTTTAGAGATATTTTCTGATAGTAAAAGAGAATTACAGCATAAAATTATCCTGCCTGAGAATAATGTCATGTTAGGCCCCCACCTGCCAAGAATGAGGCACACTAATTTTGTCATGAACATTGATTTTAGATCATTACTGGAGTGAAGAAAGGACTTGTTAAACAGATCAGCCATGGCTGGAAAACATATTTGCATATTAACAGTTGGTGATTGGAAGGACAAAGGACCATTCCCTGACATATTCAACCCACAATGGACCTTGATCACCAGGTATTGTGTGTAAGAGGAGCATTCCAGAGGCTGCTAAGGTGATACAATCCAAGACGTGGTCAGACCAGTTAGTCACATGACTAACCTGCTTGGCAACCTGGGGTTTTCTGAATTGTACATTTTGAACTCAGAAAAACTGTTTGCTCCTGGACTGAGAAGATCTCTCTCCTGTCAACTCCCATCTCTTTCTCACAAGCCTTTGAATCCACTGAAGACACATGAACTCCAAGCGAGAAAAGTCTCCTACAGCGAACAAGGTTTAAGAAGAATACTGGGCCCCAACGAAAAGCAAGGTCTACCTATAATCAAGGACTCTACAGTGAGCCCAAAGAATCGTAACAAAACTCTTCAGATATTGCCTCAAACTTTTCCACTTTATTTTTCTTCTGCTCTTTATTGTCTGTATTTGCATGTGTGTATCACGTATGCATGCTGACGTGGGCGTGTCATGTATCTGTAGGCTTCAACCGAATTAGAATTTATGTTCAAGTTTAATAAACTTTAAACCTAAGAAAACCTGTTTGTGCTGGTTTCTTTGCCTTATAATTAGAAAGTGGTGAACAAGGATTCACCAAGGGGGGAGCTAAAAACATGGTGTTTTTAAAATTAAACTCTGTTACAGTAAGAGCAGGTAAAGGATGAAAGGGAACCCTAGACCCCTTTCTCACCGGGTCAAAACAGAACTTTGGGGACTACCATCCTGGATTTTACCAACAGACAAACGAGAGAAATTGGAAGTGTTAAGCCAAATGGTTCCCTATCAAAAAAAAAAGCAAGATTTCAATACAGGTTTTCTTGTGGTTGTGTGTGATTGAATACTAACATGGACACAGGTTACATTTCTGCTAAAGAGGAAACAAGGTATGGCTTTGGTGTTGTCATTTCCTGCCAAAAGTAAAATCAGAAGTAAAGTGTTTTCTGAACTGGATGCTTGTCAGTTGAATAATGATGAAGGGTTGAGTCCCCTGTTTGAATTCTTGGATGAAATTTACAAGAAAGATTACCTATTGAATGCATATGAGACATGGACAGACTTTGATAGGTTTCTGAAAACAGATGGTTATTCAATGGAGGAATATATCATGGACTTCAACAGGTTGTATAAAATATTGAGGAAATTCAATCTGGAGATCCCTGATTCAGTGCTAGCTTTTGAATTGCTAGATTGTACCAGGGTGTTGCATATGAACAGGCTCCTGGTTCTAACTGGGGTTTGGTTCTTGGACAAAGACTCCCTGTTGGACCAGATGTCTGCAGCCTTAAAGAAATTCCTGGGAAAACAGTAATTTCCTGCAGTCCTGGTCGAACAAGCAGGGCACTCTATGGTGACACAAAGAATGGAGGATTCAATGTTTCATCGATTTAGAAATAATCCAGATACTGGAAACAGGCATATTTACAATGGAAGAGGTAAAGACAGGAGGAATGAGGATGGAAATACCTTTAGCAGGTCTGAATATTACAGTGGAAGACAGAATTGGAACAGCAATCATAGACAAATGAATCCCAGGAATGCTCAAGGAACAGTTAATAAGTGCTTCAGATGTGACTCAAAGTATCATTATGCAATGAACTGCCCGAAGCGGAGGGGTAGAGTCTTCGAAATAACACACGATGTAGAGAATTCTGAGGCAGAAGAGGAAGATACTGATGGATCTGAACAAATTGTACTAGTCACAAAGAGTTTTAGTCCTTTGAATGTGTTAGTTGTGGATTTGTTTAACTGTGCTGTACTGGATAGTGCTTGTATGTTTACACTATGTGGAACTGATTGGTTACAGTTTTTATCTGGATTCACTCAGTAGTGAGGATCGACGCAAGGTTAAGATGTGTAAAAGTACAACCAGCTTTAGGTTTGGTGATGACAATGCATTGAAGTCACTGAAGGAAGTAGTAATCCCATGTAAAATAGCTGGAGTAAGCCATTTTATCAGTACTGATGTAGTCTCTAGTGAGATACCTTTTACTGTTGAGTAAGCCTTCAATGAAAAAGGCACAGATGAAACTTGATATGGAGCAAAATAAGGCAATTATTTTTGGGAAGCCTGTGAATTTGCACTTTACCCAGTCAGGCCATTATTGTATCCCCTTAATAAAACCTAATATTTCTAGTCAGAGTGTTAGGGAAGTATTGATGGCATCAAGTGTTAAGAATCAGAGATAAAAGGCAAATTATCCTACAGTTACACAGACAATTTGCTCACCCTTCTTGTCAGACATTAAAAACCCTGCTAAAAGATGCAGGTGTGATTGAAGAGCAGACAAGGATAATAGAGATTAATAAAGTGTGAAATTTGTAAAAAGTATCAGAGGACACCATCCCGTCCTATTGTCAGCCTTCCATTGGCAGGTGACTTTAACGAGGTAGTTGCCATTGATTTAAAGCTATAGGACAAAGAAAAGAATATTTTCATTTTACATTTTATAGACCTCGCAACTAGATTTAGTCATTCTACAATAACAAATAGTAAGGACAAAAGGGTAATTATGGACAAAATTATGGAGAAATGGATAGGGACTGGGCTTGGGACGCTAGCTAAGTTTCTGACTGATAATGGAGGTGAATTCGCCAATTACGAGTTCTGAGATATCTGTGAAAACATGAACTTTATTATTATGAATACTGCAGTTGAAAGTCCTTTCAGCAATGGGCTTTGTGAAAGGAATCATGCAGTGGTTGATGAAATGTGACATAAAACCGCAGCTGACCAGCCAAACTGCAAGCTGACAACTGTCCTGGCATGGGCGGTTCATCTGAAGAAGTCGCTTCAGATGGTTGGAGGATATAGTCCCCATCATTGGTCTATGGGCAGAATCCCAAATTGCCGTCTGTACTGTGTGACAGTCCTCTTCTCCAGAAGGTGCTACAATTAGTTCCATTTTTTTTCTACACACCTGAATGCTTTACATGCAGGGAGACGGGTTTTCATCAAGGCTGAGGTCTCTGAGAAAATTTGCAGAGCTCTGAGCATCATATAGGCCATCTGAGGTGGAATTTAGTTCAGGAGATTTGGTGTATTATAAAAAGAGGACTATAGGGAATGGAAAAGCTCTGGTAAGGTAATCGGTCGTGATGGTAAGACAGTAGTGATCAAGCATGGAAATCAAACTGTTGGGATTCATTCACAGCCATGGACTGGCAGAGTGGGGTGAAAAAGTGGAGGGTAAAAAAGTGCAGTGCAAGTTTTGATAGTGGGTCTGTCAGTGACTCTTGTGTAAGAAAGCGATCACGCACTGGAGAAAGAGCCTTGATAAAGTGCGAGGGAAATCTTCTAGCAGTAGTTCCAAAAGACATCAAAGTGCTAATAGAGGCCATAGTTTGAACAGATTCCACAATGAAATGAAGGTCAGAGGGCAGTTTTCTAATAGAACTAGAAGCAGAAGTCCTCATGATCGTGACGTTTTAGTGGCTGCCAGTAAACTTGAGGATAAATTAATAAGAGAAGCAAAACATAAGGAATTAGAGTTGGAGAGCGTTTGGAGTTTATTAAGTACCAGGTAGGGGACAGCCAGTCTTGTCACATAGATGGATTTGTGATAAAAAAGTCTTTCCCAATAGAACTTATAAGGCTAAAGCGAGACTAATTGCGAGGGGTTTTGAAGAGTGACTGGGTGAAACCGATGTTAGAGTGGGTTCCCCCATAGCTGGAAAACTAATCTTGAAAATCTTTTTGGCTCTTTTGGCCACATATTCATGGGAATGTAGATCCATTGACATAAAAGCTGTATTTCTGCAAGGCGGTACTTTTCAGCCAAGTGTATCTGAAACCACTTAAAGAGGAAGCAGATGCACAAGGAAAACTATGGAAACTGAACAAATGCGTCTATATCCTTAATGATGCTTCCAGAGTGTGGTATTTCTCAATGAGATCTGTTTTGTTGAAAATTGGTTGTTCAATTAAAAGCAGATCCTGCAATGTTTTATTGGTATCATAAAGGGAAATTTTCAGACATTTTTATGATGCACGTTGATGATTTCTTATGGGGTGGTACTGCAGATTTTGAGAAATGTGTTATTAAGATTAGGGCAGAATTTAAGATTGGGAGTCAGGCCTGTGAGGCCTTTAAATATATTGGTTTACATATTAAGCAGACTAAGTCTGGAATAAGTTTGAATCAACAATTCTATTTAGAGAGTGTTACTCCCATCCCGGTTAATTGTATTCGGTCATCATAGAATGATCTATCTAAAGCAGAAACTGAGCAATTGCAAAGCCTAGTGAGTTAATTAAACTGGTTGTGCTCTCAGACTAGGCCTGATGCTTGTTTTGATGTGCTGGAGTTAAGCATGATGAAATATCCAAAAGTTGAGAATGTTTGTAGGGCAAATAAAATGTTGAAAAACTAAATCTGGAGAAATGTGTACTGAAGTTTCCATCCTTAGGTGACCCAAAGAACATGAAGCTAATAACTTTCAGTGATGCTTCACATGCTAATCTTGCTGATGGGTATTCGAATGCAGCTGACTTCATAATATTTCTGTTGGAGGAAAATGGGAGATGTTGTCCTTTACCTTGGGAGGCTAAGAAAATAAAATGGGTTGTTAAAAGCACGTTAGCTGCGGAAACAGTCTTGTGGAGGTAGTGTTTTATTTGTTCTATTTGTCTAATATTTTAGGTGAAATTCTGAACTAGGGACATACTGAAGATAGGATACCCATTAAATGTTATGTGGATAATCGTTCTTTGTGGGACAATGTACACTCTACAAAAAGTGTAAGTGAGAAGACTACATATTGACCTTGCTGGATTGAAACAAATGCTGGAGAGAAAGGAAATCTCCAAACTTAAATGGGTAAATGCAAGTCATCAGCTATCCGATTATTACACAAAGAAATGCAAGTACAAAGAGGTGCTAGAGGAGGGGCATCTCAATGTAATACTTCGTACCTAATGTGGAATTTATTCTGATTTATTTTGAAATGTTCTTTATGCTGAATATAGAATTTATTTTGAAATGTTTGAGCATGTTAATCCAAGTTGTATTGTAAAAGAAAGAAGGGAATCTGTTAATCTGTTAATTGTGTCAGTGGTTTGATTATATGTAGGTGAAGGGTGTTAATTGGGGTCTTAGTTGAGCACTTATAAGCAGACACTCAATGAGACTGGTGGAGGGTTTGAGTGAGGAGCTACATGTTTGTAATCCTTTAACTTTGCACAGTAAATGTGAAACTGATTAAATATAGGCTCCAGCACTATCCTTCCATAACAAGCTTTCTGGAGTTTAACATAACAGTCTCTTCATTCTTGCAGGTAAATGTCATCGGGCCCATAACTTACAACAAGAGGCAATGACTGGAGGCGATATAGCCTGCCTCTACACACTTGCCCTCTACAACAACAACTTGCATTGATATAGTACCCTCACCGTAGTAAAACATCCCAAGGTGCCTCCCAGGAGTGTTCGCAGAAAAAAATGACATCAAGCCACATAAAGATATATTAGAGTATCTTAAAGGGGGAGAGAGGAGCAAACAGAACAGGCCTTTTTTAATATTTTTTATTTAATTTTGTTTTTATTTTTTAACCAGGTGCCTGTTTTCATATAGACAGAGCTGCTCATGCTCGTTTATTCTGCTATTAACACTATCTCTGGACTAATGTTTTGTCTTTCACCACAAGCATTAACATACTCTTTGCCTTTGTCCCAGGACAGCTTTGTTATTTAATCTCACCTGCACTGTGCCCTATCACACACCTTCCCTTTTGTTCTCTTCCCCACCATCCGCACCCCCCCCACCCCCCCAATCCTTCACTTGCTTAAAACCTAATTCTTTTCTAACTTTTTCAAGTTCTGATGAAAGGACACAGACCTGAAACATTAACTCTGCTTCTCTTTCCAAAGATGCTGCTTAAACTGCTGAGTATTTCCAGCACATTCTGTTTTTATTTCAAATTTCCAGCATCTGCAGATTTTGCTTTAATTTATCATAGTTTCCATACTCCGCTGTGCCTTGATCTGCCACAGCCCTAAACTCTGGAATTCCCTCCCTAAATCTGAAGTTATTGAACTCAATGTTCAAAACGCAAGGCTGTAGAGTGCCTAATCAAAAGATCAGGAGGTGAGTTACTCGCCACAGGATTCTTAGCCTCTGACCTGCTCTTGTAGCCATGGTATTTACATGGCTACTCCAGTTCAGTTTCTGGTCAATGGTAGCCCCTAAGATGTTGATAGTGGGGGATTCAGCGATGGTAATGCCATTGAATGTCAAGGGGAGATGGTTAGATTCTGTCTTGTTGGAGATGGTCATTGCCTGGCACTTGTGTGGTGCAAATGTTACTTGCCACTTATCAGCCCAAGCCTGGATATTGTCCAGGTCTTGCTGCATTTCTACACAGACTGCTTCAGTATTTGAGGAGTCGCGAATGGTGCTGAACATTGTGCAATCATCAGCAAACATCCCCACTTCTGACCTTATGATAGAAGGAAGGTCATTGATGAAGCAGCTGAAGATAGTTGGGCCTAGGACACTACCCTGAGGAACTCCTACAGTGATGTCCTGGAGCTCAGATGATTGACCTCCAACAACCACAGCCTTTGCGCTTGGTATGACTCCAACCAGCAGAGTGTTTTCCCCCTGATTCCCATTGACTCCAGTTTTGCTAGGGCTCCTTGATGCCAAACTCGGTCAAATGCTGCCTTGATGTCAAGGGTAGTCACTCTCACCTCACCTCTTGAGTTCAGCTCTTTTGTCCATGTTTGAACCAAGGCAGTAATGAGGTCAGGAGCTGAGTGGCCCTGGCGGAACCCAAACTGAGCATTGCTGAGCAGGTTATTGCTAAGCAAGTGCTGCTTGATGGCACTGTTGATGACACCTTCCATCACTTTACTGATTATTGATTGAGAGTAGACTGATGGGGTGATAATTGGCTGTGTTGGGCTTGTCCTGCTTTTTGTGTACAGGACATACCTGGGCAATTTTCCACATTGCCAGGTAGATGCCAGTGTTGTAGCTATACTGGAACAGCTTGGCTGGGGGTACGGCAAGTTCTGGAGCACAGGCCTTCAGTAGTATTGCCGGAATATTGTCAGGACCCATAGTCTTTGCAGTATCCAGTGCCTTCAGTCGTTTCTTTATTACGTGGAGTGAATCGAATTGGCTGAAGTCTGGCATCTCTAATGCTGGGGACTTCAGGAGGGGGCTAAAATGGATCATCAACTCGGCACTTCTGGCTGAAGGTTGTTGCAAATGCTTCTGCCTTATCTTTCGCACTGATGTAGTGGGCTCCCCCAACATTGAGGATGGGGATATTTGTGGAGCCACGTCCTCCAGTTAGTTGTTTAATTGTCCACCACCATTCATGACTGGATGTGGCAGGACTGCAGAGCTTAGATCTGATCCGTTGGTTAGGGGATTGTTTAGCTCTGTCTATTGCATGCTGCTTATGCAGTTTGGCATGTAAGTAGTCCTGGGTTGTAGCTTCACCAGGTTGACACTTCATTTTGAGGTATGCCTGGTGCTGCTCCTGGCATGCCCTCCTGCACTCTTCATTGAACCATGGTTGGTCTCCTGGTTTGATGGTAATGGTAGAGTGGGGGATATGCTGAGCCATGAGGTTACAAATTGTGGTTGAGTACAATTCTGCTGCTGCTGATGGCCCACAGCACCTCATGGATGCCCAGTTTTGCATTGCTAGATCTGTTCGAAATCTATCCTATTTAGCACAGTGATAGTGCCACATAACACGATGGACGGTATCCTCAATGTGAAGACGGGACTTCGTCTCCACAAGGACTGTGCAGTGGGCACTCCTACCAATACAGTCATGGACAGAAGCATCTGCGGCAGGCAGATTGGTGAGGACAAGGTCAAGTATTTTTTTCCCTCGTGTTGGTTCCCCCACCACCTGCCGCAGACCCAGTCTAGCAGCTATGTCCTTTAGTGTTCGGTCAGTAGTGGTGCTACTGAGCCACTCTTGGTGATGGACATTTAAGTCCCCCACCCAGGGTACATTTTGTGCCCTTGCCACCCTCAGTGCTTCCTCCAAGTGGTGGTCAACATGGAGTACTGACTCATCAGCTGAGGGAGGGCGGTAGGTGGTAATCAGCAGGAGGTTACCTTGCCCATGTTTGACCTGATGCCATGAGACTTCATGGGATCCGGAGTCGATGTTGAGGACTCCCAGGGCAACTTCCTCCCTACTGTTGACCACTGTCCCGCCACCTCTGCTGGGTCTGTCCTGCCGGTGGGACAGAACAGACCCAGGGATAGTGATTGCAGTGTCTGGGACATCGTCTGTAAGATATGATTCCGTGAGTATGACTATGTCAGGCTGTTGCTTGACTAGTCTGTGGGACAGCTCTCCCAACTTTGGCACAAGCTCCCAGATGTTAGTAAGGAGGACTTTGCAGGGCCGACAGGACTGGGTTTGCCGTTGTCGTTTCCGGTGCCTCGGTTGACGCCGGATGGTCCGTCCAGTTTCATTCCTTTTTATTGACTTTGTAGTGGTTCGGTACAACTGAGTGGCTTGCTAGGCCATTTCAGAGGGCATTTAAGTTAACCACATTGCTGTGGGCCTGGAGTCACATGTAGGCCAGACCAGGTAAGGACAGCAGATTTCCTTCCCGAAAGGACATTAGTGAACTTAACTTAAGCGATAAGGATGCTGTTTTATAGGAAAGGATTCCCTTACATCCACATGTATGGCTATGGTGGTACATCCTGGTTTGTCCCTACAGACTCCTTTTAAATGCTGTGAGTGGCCTTGTTAGGCCTTCTCGTTGTTCTGCATCTAAATTTGAAAGCATAGTGTCTAATCTCACTAACAATTCAGCATTAGCTAACTGGATAGTAGGAGGTTCAACCTGAGAATTGTCCAGGTCTCCTTCTGCCTCATCCTCACTATCCCTTTCCTTCTTCACTGTCCCTACCACCTGACATACCTGTGCTTGCTTATCTTACACCTTGTGATGATATTGTTTCAATATATTGATATGACATAGCTGATTCTTTTTCCGGTGACCTGGGGTGTCAATCAAATAATTTGCTTTACCGATTCTCTTGACCACTTCATATGGACCACTGAACCATGCTTTCAGCATTTCACCCTGTAAAGGCAGTAATACTAACCCCTCATCCCTGGTTGAAATGTTCGCGTCTTGGCATAGTTGTCTGCCTATTTTTCATGGTTGTATGGGAAGCTTTCAGGTGTTCCTGAGCCACTTTGCAGGCTCTCGTGAGCTGCCCCCAGAATAGGGATACATAATCTAGCACAGAAGATTCGTCCCTCTGTTCTAAAAACTTTTCTTTGATTAGATTTAGAGGTCCTCTTACCTGATTTACATATACTAATTCAAAAGAACTAAAACCGGTTGACTAATTAATTGGGTGAATCCCAAATGGCAAACAAAAGAAATTCTAGCCCTTTTTCCCAATCATGGGGGTATTCATGACAGTAAGCCCTGATCAGCGTTCTTAGGGTCTGATGGTACCTTTCTAAAGCCCATTGTGTCTGTGGCTGGTATGCTGAGGACTTTAACTGTGTTATGCCAAAATTACCTATAACCTGCTGAAAAACTTTAGACATAAAATTGGAACCCTGATCCAACTGAATCTCAATCGGTAATTCTTATCTAGTGAACTGGGTTAACTTCTCTACTACTACCTTAGCAGAACTTGTTCTCAAGGGAATGGCCTCTGGGAACCGCATAGCCATATCCATTATAGTGAGTATATATTGGTGTCCCACTTTTGTTTTTGGTGAAGTTCCCACGCAATCTACCAACACCCTACTAAATGGTTCCCCAAAAACTGGTATGGGAATTAGAGGTGCTGGCTTTATGGCAGGTTGCGGTTTTCCCACAATCTGGCACATATGACATGTTTTACAAAACTGCACCACGTCCTTGTAAAGACCTGGCCAATAAAAATGTCAACCTACGTGATTGGGTCTTCCGGATCCCCACATGTCCCGCTATAGGAATTTCATGTGCTATCCTTAACATTTTCCAGCGATACTTGGGTGGTACCACTTTTTGGTGAACAACCATACAGTCTTTGTCGGCAAGTCTGTGAGGAGGTCTCCACTTCCTCATCAGAATCCCACTTTTAATATAGTTGACTTCCGGAACTCCCTTTGCCTCAACTTCCGTTAAAGCCAATTGTGCCACTTTATTTAACACTGGATCAACTTGATGAGCTTTATTGAACATTTCCTTCGGATTATCCATATCCCAAAAGAAAATTTCAGATATTTGGCTATATGTATGTGGTGTCAATTTTATCTCCAACAATGGAACTTGTTTAGCCATTACTCGAGTCACTACACATGAAGGAAAAATTCCTGGAACCTTTTTCCTGCAACTGTTACGTCTCTTTGATTTCATTTGGGCTTTCCGTGACTACTGGAGAAGCTACCACCTTCACTCCGGCCAAATCATTCCCCAGGAGTAGGTCATCTCCATTTACAGCCAAACTATGGACAACTCCCACCATTACGAGTCCAGAAATTAGGGAAGACTCCAGGTGCACCTGATACAAAGGTACGGATAAATAGTCCTCACCTATACCATTCACTAACAAAAATTGCCCCAGGGAGTTAACTCCATAAGGTTGATGGGTTAGGTAAACAACTCAGAATTATCTGAAATGTTCTCAGGAAAGACCAAATTTCAATGGACTTATAATGCAATCTGCTCTGCCTGAGTGACTCTCTTAGAAATGTTGTAATAGTTTATTCAACTGGGAAAATAACACATCTTGTCCCTTGCATTTCATCGCACAGCTCACATGTTGCAAATCACAAGATATTGTAGGATCTGAAATTGATATATGCCCTTTATGGAATACCACTTTTAGACAACAAAAGCAACACCTTTAGCATTGGACTTTAATACATTTTTAAAACGATATGTATTTGTTTTAAATCATGGACAGGTTCAGATATTCACAAAGTAGAGACGAGGCAGAGAGAGCAATGCAGGAACCTGGCGGAGAATACTAAAATATCCATGGTTAGGTCTCCTAACATGTCATGATATCCCACACGCAGATGGGTACAGCCTGTAGAATTGTTATTGGGTGAACAGTTAAGAACTACTCTACTAATGCTTCTATCAACCCTATATATGGCTAACTTCAGAGGAAGGGAGGAAGAATGCTAAATTTGTCAACTGTGCAATTTAAATATATGACAAGAAAGCTTCCAAGGCTCACCACTGGGGAACAAATCTAGGTAGTGGTCACAAGTAACAAATGAACTAGGCTACATGAAACACCACCTCTATCATTTCTCAAAGAGATACCCAAAAGTCCCAGTATGCCGGAACATTTGGCATCTTAGTCTGTGTCAGAATCGCCAGACACTGATACAACTAACAACTCACAGATACAAAAACTCCTTGAAAGGCACAGAAAAGTTAACTATGGTCACAGTCCCTCAGAGTACAAGATGTGGTAAACTAAAATTTATATATGGAAAAGAAACCAATCTGTGCCAATTTCAAATTGACATAAATTTTATCAGATTACAATCTATCTCTAAGTACTTTTCATTCATCATAAGGTCAGCAGTGTGGCTGTTCTCTGCTGATTTGGTCAGTGACAACCCCAAATCAAACATTCCCTAACAATAAGGAGGCTGCCCATGCCAGCATATAACAAGGCCTGGATAACATTCACGCTTGTACTGGCAAGTGGCAAGTAACACTTATTCATAATAACCCATTTTTACACAAAGAGATGCAAACATCTCCCCCAGGCATTAACGGCACCATCATCACC